>NC_087211.1:74302119-74319619 GCF_015104395.2 Macrobrachium nipponense | reverse complement strand
GCAGATTCCCGAAAGATCTTTTTATAGATTTATTTTTGATTACATGCACCCATACATGTGGATTTGTTTCTCCAATAATAATAATAATAATAATAATAATAATAATAATAATAATAATAATAATAATTCGAAGTCTTTCCCCTAACAAATAGAGCAAGAAATACCTAAATGATTTTCGCCAACAGGGAGACTGACATTGACTGATTCCGGATCGAACTTAAAGTTCCGAAGTTAAATGGGAATAATTTGTTGAAAACGACTTGTGGAGATTTGCGTCGACCTCGGCTCAAGGTTATGGGAATCTCTCTCTCTCTCTCTCTCTCTCTCTCTCTCTCTCTCTCTCTCTTTCGCCTTTATTTTTCATTTTTCAGACCCTTTCTTTCTTTTTCTGTTTTTAATTCCTCTCTGTATTTCTTTCTTTCCTTTACTTTTGGTTTTCTGAAGCTTTCACACTTTCTATCTTTCTTTCTGTCTTTTTGGTTTTTAGACGCTTTTTTTATTTCTTATTTAGGTTTTAAAAGCTTTCTTTCTTTCTTTCTTTCTTTCTTCTTGGTTTTTAGACTTTTTTCTTTCTTTCTTTCTTCTTGGTTTTTAGACGTTTTTTTCTTTCTTTCTTTCTTCTTGGTTTTTAGCCACTTTTCTTTCTTTCTTTCTTCTTGTTTTTAGCCTCTTCCTTTCTTTCTTCTTGGTTTTTAGCCACGTTTCTTTCTTCTTCTTGGTTTTTAGACGCTTTCTTTCTTTCTTCTTGGTTTTTTATGCTTTCTTTCTTTCTTCTTGGTTTTTAGACGCTTTCTTTCTTTCTTCTTGGTTTGTTATGCTTTCTTTCTTTCTTCTTGGTTTTTAGACGCTTTCTTTCTTTCTTCTTGGTTTTTAGCCGCTTTCTTTCTTTCTTTTCTTGGTTTTTAGCCGCTTTCTTTCTTTCTTCTTGGTTTTTAGACGCTTTCTTTCTTTCTTTTTGGTTTTAAACCGATTTCTATCATTCTTCTTGGTTTTTCCCCAGCCGCTTTCTTTCTTTCTTCTTGGTTTTTAAAAACCATTTCTTTCATTCTTTCTTGGTTTTTAACCGATTTCTTTCATTCTTCTTGGTAGCCGCTTTCTTTTCTTTCTTCTTGGTTTTTAACCGCTTTCTTTCCTTCTTCTTGGTTTTTAGATGCTTTCTTTCTTCTTCTTGGTAGATGCTTTCTTTCTTTCTTTTTGGTTTTTAGATGCTTTCTTTCTTTCTTCTTGGTTTTTTTAACCGATTTCTTTCTTTCTTCTTGGTTTTTAGCGCTTTCTTTTCTTTCTTTTGGTTTTTAGCCGCTTTCCTTTCTTTTCTTCTTGGTTTTTAGCCGCTTCTTTCTTTCTTCTTGGTTTTTTAACCGATTTCTTTCATTCTTCTGGGTTTTAGCCGCTTTCTTTCTTTCTTCTTGGTTTTTAGACACTTTCTTTCTTCTTTCTTTTTGGTTTTTAGACGCTTTCTTTCTTTCTTTTTGGTTTTTAAGCCGCTTTCTTTCTTTCTTCTTGGTTTTTAGAGTGCTTTCTTTCTTTCTTCGGTTGTTTTTAGCCGCTTTCTCTTTTCTTCTTGGTTTTAGCCGCTTTCTTCTTTCTTTTTTTTTTTGGTTTTTAGCCGCTTTCTTTCTTTCTTTTTGGTTTTTAGATGCTTTCTTTCTTTCTTCTTGGTTTTTTTGTTTTTAACCGATTTCTTTCTTCATTCTTGGTTTTTAGCTGCTTTCTTTCTTCTTCTTGGTTTTTAGCCGCTTCTTTCTTTCTTTCTTCTTGGTTTTTTGACGCTTTCTTTCTTTCTTTTGGTTTTTAGTGCTTTTTTCTTTCTTCTTGGTTTTTAAAGAATGCTTTGCTTTCTTTCTTTTTTCTTGGTTTTTAACCGATTTTCTTTCTTTCTTTTTGGTTTTTAGATGCTTTCTTTCTTTCTTTTTTCTTGTTTTTAACTTTGGGACCGTTTCTTTTCTTTCTCTTGGTTTTTTAGCCGCTTTCTTTCTTTCTTCTTTTGTTTTTGGGAGATGCTTTCTTTCTTTCTTCTTGGTTTTTTAGCCGCTTTCTTTCTTTCTTCTTGGGTTTTAGCCGCCTTTCTTTTTTTCTTCTTCTTGGGTTTTTTAGGCGCTTTCTTTCTTTCTTCTGGTTTTTTTATTTTTGCTTTCTTTCCTTTTGGTTTTTAGATTTTTGCTTTCTTTCTTCTTCTTGGTTTTTTTTAGGATGCTTCTTTCTTTCTTTCTTCTTGGTTTTTAGCCACTTTCTTTTCTTTTCTTCTTGGGTTTTTAGCCCCTTTCTTTCCTTCTTCTTGGTTTTTAGGCCGCTTTTTTCTTTCTTCTTGGTTTTTAGATTTTTACGCTTTTTCTTCTTTCTTCTGGTTTTTAGCCACTTCTTTCTTTCTTCTTGTTTTTTTAGAGCGCTTTCTTTTTTATTTCTTTCTTCTTGGTTTTTAGCCGCTTTTCTTTTCTTTCTTCCTTGGTTTTTAGCGCTTTCTTTCCTTTCTTCTTGGTTTTTAGGAGTTTCTTTCTGTCTTTCTTCCTTTCTTGGTTTTTATTTTTTTGGCCGCTTTCCTTCCTCCTTCTCCTTGTTTTTTAGCCGCTTTCTTTCTTTCTTCTTGGTTTTTAGCTGCTTTACATTTCTTCTTTTCCTCTTTGGGTTTTTAGCCACCGCTTCTTTCTTTCTTCGACTTGGTTAGGTTTTTAGCCGCTTCTTTCTTTCTTTCTTGGTTTTTAGCCGCTTTCCTTTCTTTCTTCTTGGTTTTTAGATGCACTTTCTTTTCTTTCTTGGTTTTTTATGCCATTTCTTTTTTCTCTTGGTTTTTAGATTTTTGCTTCTTTCTTTCTTCCTTGTAACGATTTCTTTCTTTCTTCTTGGCTTGGTTTTTAGACCGCACTTTTCTTTATTTCTTCTTGGTTTTTAGCGCTCTCTTTTTCTTTCTTCTTGGTTTTTTAACCGCTTTCTTTCCTTTCTTTCTTGGGTTTTTAGCCGCTTTCTTTCTTTCTTTCTGGTTTTTAGCCGCTTTCTTTCCTTTCTTCCTTGGTTTTTTAGCGCTTTCTTTCTTCTTCTTGGTTTTTAGGCCGCTTTCCTTTCTTTCTCCTTGTTTTTTAGCCGCCTTTCTTTCCTTTCTTTTTCTTTTGGTTTTTAGCCGCTTTCTTTCTTTTCTTCTGGTTTTTTGACGCTTTTCTTTCTTTCTTCTTGGTTTTTTAAGCCGCTTCTTTCTTTCTTCTTGTTTTTAGCCGCTTTCTTTCCCTTCTTCTTGGTTTTCGAGCGCTTTCTTTCTTTCTTCTTGGTTTTTAGGGGCCGCTTTCCTTTCTTTCTTCTTTGGTTTTAGACGCTTTCTTTCTTTTCTTGGTTTTTAGCCGCTTTTCTTTCTTTCTTTCCTGGTTTTTAGCCACTTTCTTTCTTCTCCTTGGTTTTTAGCCCGCTTTCCTTCTTTCTTCTTGTTTTTAGCGCTTTTCTTTTCTTTCTTCCTGGTTTATAGCCGCTTTCTTTCCTTATTCTTGGTTTTTAGACTTTCTTTCTTCTTCTTGGTTTTTTTTTATGCTTTCTTTCTTTTCTTGTTTTAGACGCTTTCTTTTCTTTTTTCTTCTTGGTTTTTAGCCCTTTCTTTCTTTCTTCTTGGTTTTTTAGCGCCCTTTCTTTCTTTCTTCTTGTTTTTAGCCGCTTTCTTTCTTTCTTCTTGGTTTTTAGCCGCTTCTTTCTTCTTCTTGGTTTTTTAGACGCTTTCTTTCTTTCTTCTTGGTTTTTTAATGCTTTCTTCTTCTTGGTTTTTAGACGCTTTCTTTCTTTCTTTTTGGTTTTTAGACACTTTCTTTCTTTCTTTTTGGTTTTTAGACGCTTTCTTCTTCTTTTCTTTTCTTCTTTTTTAGCCACTTTTTATTTCCTTTCCTTTCTTATTGGTTTTTTTAGCCGCTTTCTTTCTTTTCTTCTTTTTTAGCCGCTTTCTTTCTTTCTTCTTTTGTTTTTAGCCGCTTCTTCCCTTCTCTTGGTTTTTTAGACGCTTTCCTTTCTTCTTCTTCTTGTTTTTTATGCTTTCTTTTCTTGGTTTTTAGACGCTTTCTTTCTTTCTTCTTAATTGTTTTTAGACCGCTTTCTTTCCTTTTACTTGGTTTTTTTTTTAGACGCTGTTTCTTTCTTTCTCTTGGTTTTTAGCTCTTTCTTTCTTTCTTCTTGGTTTTTGAGCCGCTTTCTTTCTTTATTCTTGGTTTTAGCCCGCGTTTCGTTTCTTTATTCTTGGTTTTTAGCCGATTTCTTTTCTTTCTTTTTTTGCGTTTTAAAACGCAATCTTTCTTTCTTTCTTTCTTTCTTATTTATTTCTTTCTTTTCTTTTGGTTTTTAGACGATTTCTTTCTTTCGTTTTTCTTTCTGTTTGGTTTTTTAGACATTTTTTCTTTCTTTCTTTCGTTTTCGTTTTTAGCCGCTTTCTTTCTTTCTTTTTGGTTTTTAGACGCTTGCTTTCTTTCTTCCTTTTTTTTGTTTTTTAGATGCTTTCTTTCTTTCTTTTTTCCTTTCCTTTATTTTGGGTTTTCAGACGGTTTCTTTCTTTCTTTTAGTTTTGGGTTTTCAATTTTATCGTTGATTCAATTTACTCATTTCTTATACATTATTTTTCATTATAATAATTTTGTTATATTTATTTTTTTATAAAATCATTTTTCAGAATTTCAGAACGTTTCCTATTTGGGCGTAGATTTATCTTGAGTTCCATTTTTATTTCTCTTCATGTTTGAATTTATTTACCTATATACAGATTTATGTTTCCCTTTATTTATTCAAAATATGATGAAAGATAAGAATAAAACCAGGAACAAGAAACAGATACCAGCTGCATCAAAAAAGAAATATTAGTAAAAACGTTCGTGTAAACTGAAGATTTAAGAACTTATTTACACTCGCAGTAAAAACTTTTCATTCATAAGAGAGAGAGAGAGAGAGAGAGAGAGAGAGAGAGAGAGAGAGAGAGAGAGACCGACCAACAATGCCAAAAGGGGAAAAAATCTTAGGAAAAATGTTCTTCCCCAGAAAGAGAGAGAGAGAGAGAGAAACGTATTAAAGAAAATATTTTACACCAATGAAAACATTTCAGTCACAAATGAGAGAGAGAGAGAGAGACCAACAACGCCAAAAGGAAAAAAAACATTTTGGAAAAAAAATGTTACGCCCAATAAAAACGTTTGTCACAAATTAGGCAAAGAGAGAGAGAGAGAGAGGGGCCGCCAAAAGGATAATGTAAAAAAAAAAAAAAAAAAAAACTTTCCACGCGCAATAAAAACGTTTCGATGTATGAAAGAAAATGCAACCTACGTGGGAGCGGAACTGAATATAAACTCCGATCTCTGATACCTTCATTGATAGACACCTACCTGCGTGTGGGTCGGCTTTGCGTTTTGACATTCTCCGGTGGCTGAGGCAAAGAGGAAAGTTCAGGAGAGAGAGAGAGAGAGAGAGAGAGAGAGAGAGAGAGAGAGAGAGGCAGGCAGGCATAAAATATACAAAGGAAAACAGTACACTTAAGGGGAGAGAAATAAAGAGAGATAGTAATTGCAGGAGTTAGAGAGAGACGTTGGGATATTGGGTCATAGTTAAAGATACTATAAAGAGAGAGAGAGACAGAGAAGGGAATTATATAAGAAATAGATGTTAACACTGAGAAGGAAAGCGATAAATAACGAGAGGTGGAGGACAGAGATAATTATTGTGAAGCTGAGCGATAGAAAGTAAGAAGACGCCGCTGTTTTGAACCATCTTCCTACGGACACTGAAGCGAATCGGAAGGAAATCAGTCAAGTCGTGTGTCCAGAAGGACGAAAGTTATTTTTAGTCTTCATAAAAAAAAAAAATTATATATGTATGTATAAATATTTATATCTACATCCAGTGTATATAATTCTATATATATACGAATCTATAATGTATACATAAATATAAAAGGCGCCCATAAAAACTCCAAGTGTACCTTCTACGTTTTGGCGATTTTATGGGCTCCTTTCATTACGTGGAATGCTGTTTTAACAGTATATATATATATATATATATATATATATATATATATATATATATATATATATATATATATATATATATATATATCTATATATATATATAGTATGTATATATATATATATATATATATATATATATATATATATATATATATATATATATATATGTATATATATATATACTATATATATATATATATATATATATATATATATATATATATATATATATATATCAAGCTACAATGTCCTTTAATATCTAATTCGCTCTACCTCGGAATTAATATATTTTCATATATGCTTAACCGAAGGGGAATTTTTTCTCGATAATAGATTTGCCTGGACCACGGGCGCGAACCTATGGATCCTTTCAAACCCAGGAACGTCAGTGAAGCTTTTAACTTTTACCTACTACACCACCGCGAGAGGCTAAAAGTTCATGTCGCCTCTCACCCTCATATACCTTTCGCGCGCAGGTAATTAGTGGTTTGGAGACAACATCAACCCACCTCGACTCCGGTAGTGTTTGTAGTGCTTTTTGACAGCGTAGCCAATCTATAGTCAATCACATTTCCCGTGATTCATATACATATATCGAGCTACAATGTCCTTTAATATCTAATTCGCTCTACCTCGGAATTAATATATTTTCATATATGCTTAACCGAAGGGGAATTTTTTCTCGATAATAGATTTGCCTGGACCAGGGCGCGAACCTATGGATCCTTTCAAACCCAGGAACGTCAGTGAAGCTTTTACCTACTACACCGCGAGAGGCTAAAAGTTCATGTCGCCCTCTCACCCTCATATACCTTTCGCGCGAGGTCAATTAGTGGTTTGGAGACAACATCAACCCACCTCGACTCCTGTGTGTTTGTAGTGCTTTTTGACAGCACGGTAGCCATCTATAAGTCAAATCACATTTTTCCGTGATTCATATACATATATCGAGCTACAAGTCCTTTAATATCTAATTTCGCTCTACCTCGGAATTAAATATATTTTCATATATGCTTAACCGAAGGGGATTTTTTTTTCTCGATAATAGATTTGCCCTGGACCAGGGCGCGAACCTATGGATCCTTTCAAACAAACCCAGAACGTCAGTGAAGCTTTTACCTACTACACCACCGCGAGAGGCTAAAAGTTCGTCGCCTCTCACCCTCATATACCTTTCGCGCGCAGGTAATTAGTGGTTTTGGAGACAACATCAACCCACCTCGACTCCGGTAGTGTTTTTTTGTAGTGCTTTTAAAACAGCACGTAGCCCAAATCTATAAGTCAAATCACCTTTCCGTGATTCATATACATATATCCGAGCTACAATGTCTTTTTAATATCTAAATTCGCTCTACCTCAGAATTAATATATTTTCATATATGCCTTAACCGAAGGGAGGGGAATTTTTTCCCGATAATAGATTTGCCTGGACCAGGGCGCGAACCTATGGATCCTTTCAAACCCAGGAACGTCATGAAGCTGGGTTTGAAAGGATCCCATAGGTTCGCGCCCTGGTCCAGGCAAATCTATTATCGAGAAAAAATTCCCCTTCGGTTAAGCATATATGAAAATATATTAATTGGGGCCGAGGTAGAGCGAATTAGATATTAAAGGACATTGTAGCTCGATATATGCATATGAATCACGGAAATGTGATTTGACTTATATATATATATATATATATATATATATATATATATATATATATATATATATATATATATATATGTGTGTGTGTATATATATGTATAGTGTGTATGTATGTATGTATTTAAACTGAGTCTCCTGGTGTAATGGTCATAATTCTTACTATATAATTCTTGCTATACAAACGTGAGACCAGGTTCAGATCCCATGTGATGCAACTTCTTCAGTGAATTCACGAGATAGGGTTTCAAACCCCATGTTTTTTGGGCAAATTGGTGACGTCCGCGCTGATCTGAGCACCGATGAAACTATTATTTAATCTCGCCACATCCCATAAAAATAGAAGAGCGTTGGCCATTAATCTAAAAATAGGATCGTTCACCATTTATGGGAAATTGCCATCCATAAAAGTGTTCACAACCCTGCCTTATGCGATCCTCTTCCTTGGAGACACCGTGCGTTGTTATTATAACCCTTTGGCACGTCTGGCGCTTCTTGGGGCAACAATATCATGGTTGTAACTCTTAATACAACCGCTGTTGTAGTCAGTTGTAAATTGACTGAATTTTGACAGTAATCTCCAAAGTTTGTTAGTGACTGTAGCAATTTTTTTTTTTTTTTTGGTTTGTTAGTTTTGTGTATAAGCATAAGGCTAGGAACCTCTCCCTCTCTTCTCCTCTCTCATCTCTCGTCTCTCTCTCTCTACTATCCCTATATGACTTAGGCTAGCAACCGCTCTCTCTCTCTCTCTCCGCTCTCATCTCTCTCTCTCATCATCCTTTATATAACCATACTCCGCGATAACTCTCCCCTCTCTCTCTCTCATCATCTCTCTCTCATCCCTAGCGAGTCTGCATCTCTCTCTCTCACTCTCTCATCATCCTTATATAGACATGAGGCTAGTCAACTCCCTCTCTCTCTCTCTCTCACTCATCTCCCTCAGATCTCTCTCTCTCATCATCCTTATAGACTTAAGGCTAGCAACTTCTCTCTCTCTCTCTCTCTCTCTCTCTATCTCTCCATCTACCTATAAGACATGAGGCTAGCAAACCTTTCTCACTCTCGCTAATCTCTCTCTCTCTCTCTCTTCTCTCCCATCATCCTTATATAGACATGAGCCCTAGGCAACCTTTTTCTCTCTCTTCTCTCTCTCTTCTCTCTCTTCTCTCTCTCTCTCATCATCCTTATATAGACATGAGGCTTAGCAAAACCTTTCTCTCTCTTCTCCTCTCTCCTCTCTCTCTCATCCCTATATAGACATGAGTCTAGCAACCTTCTCTCTCTCTCTCTCTCTCTCTCTCTCTCATCCCTATATAGACATGAGTCTAGCAACCTTCTCTCTCTCTCTCTCTCTCTCTCTCTCTCTCTCTCTCTTCTATCATTCCTTATATAGACATGATGACCTAGCAAACCTTCCTCCTCTTCTCTCTCTCTCTCTCTCTATCTCATCATCCCTTATATAGACATGAGGCTAGCAACTTCTCTCTCTCTCTCTATCTCTCTCTCTCATATAGATATGAGTCTAGCAAAAACCTCTCTCTATCTTCCCTTCTCTCTCTCTCTCCCATCATCCTCTATCTCTCTCTCTCTCATCATCCCATATAGACATGAGTCTAGCAACCTTCTCTCTCTCTCTCTCTCTCTCTCTCCTCTCTCTCTCTCTCTCTGTTTATGATAAACAGCATTGCGGTGTTCCTTCTGTGTTGGAGGGGAACGCCGCTCGCCTTACTTATCCTGAGACGAATGTAAGTTAAATGTCAGGAGTTAATTAAAGGGAAAAGTGTCTGTCACGAAGCCATCCTTGTATAATAAAGGTTAGTCATAGGTCATGCGAAACATCGACCTTGTTTTGAGTCATGTTACTGAATTAAGTGGTATGCTTTTGGATGAGTCATCGTAAATAAGATATTTTATGTCTGATAATTGTTTGGCTAATGTACGATAGTCATCCAAGAAAAGGTGAGCAACCGATTACGTGGTAAGGTAGTATCAGATGAGGATATTTTTGTGGCATCTTTTATGGCATATTGCCTCTAAATGTTGTACTAAGTTACAAGTATTTGTCATAGATAGATAATATGGGTAACTTCAGTTTTTGACTCTTTATTTTGGCTACTTGGAGCAAAATATTAGACGGCAGGACTGTAACGTAATTGCGCGAGACCTTTCTAGTCACTATATTATCCTCCTAGAAAACCTGCATCTGGAATACCCTTCCTTCAAATGCACGCTACTCACAACTCAGCCGCTTGAGTGAAGAAAAATGCTGCTTAATAAAATACAAAAGATGACTTCCACCTCGACCTTTCCCCATCTATCAGTGAATGACAGACTTCCTGATCTGCTCTTTACAACCGAGAACTATCGATCATCCGCACGATATTCACCACCGATTCCTCTTCGACGAGATACCGCGGTCGCTGCGTGAATCATGACGTCAGCCATATGACATTTGAATGGCCTTTCACGTGACGTCATCGCTAACAAACCTATTTTATCCTCTTCTTTTTTCTCTCTGCTCTTGCATAAAGAGGCCCTCGTTCATACAGCATGTCATTCTCTTTAAGCCATTTCTCGGTTCTGCGGCTGAAGATACGGGAATAAAGACTCCACTTGGGCGAATGGTGTTTCTTTTTTCTTTTGTATTGCTTCTCAGTCGCGGTGTTCATTTCATTCGTCGTAGATTTATTTCTCGTCCTGTTTCGGCTTCAAGGAATATCGATCACTCTGCATCGATGGAAGGATTTAGTCCGCGTAAGAAATAAGGAGATACAAAGAAGAAGACTTCTGTAAGAGAAACTGGAGAATGAACAAAGAAGATATTTAGAACGAAAGGAGTGAAAGGAGAATCGTTGATGATCAAATAAATAAAAGAGAATAAATTAGAAATCTGGAATCCTGGAGAGAGAGAGAGAGAGAGAGAGAGAGAGAGAGAGAGAGAGAGAGGTTCAAAATACTCTAGTCATTCAACTATTGAAAAGAGCGAGATGAGGTAGCTCGAAAGAAAGAAATGCGAAAAACTCACATATTTAAAAGCATCGGTGAATGGTCAGGTGATCTTTCTCAGTCAGATAGATAGGAAGGCAGAAAAAGAGAGGCTAAAAGGAATTGACAAAACCTTAAAAGTAATTAGGAACCCTCTCAATAATTTCCCTTCCTAAGAGAGAGAGAGAGAGAGAGAGAGAGAGAGAGAGAGAGAGAGAGAGAGAGAGAGATTAACAAAAGTATCATGAATATTTACTTTTGGGTTTTGGGTTATTCTAGAGAGAGAGAGAGAGAGAGAGAGAGAGAGAGAGAGACTAAAAAAAAATATCACGAATATTTACTTCAAATTCTAAGGAAGGTTTTGTGTTATTCTGTAGAGAGAGAGAGAGAGAGAGAGAGAGAGGTAGCAAGTAACAATTTAACAGCAACACTCATTAATTTTAGAGAGAGAGAGAGAGAGAGAGAGAGAGAGAGAGAGAGGTTACCAACCACCTTTTAGAAACCGTGTTAAAGGAACCTGATGTAATTCTTCTTAATTAACAACACATCGTTACAGCCTCCCTCCAGGCTCCGTTAATTGAGACAGCTAATTGATTTCCGTGATCACACCGGGCGAAAACGACTGGGGCTCATATCTCTTCTTTTCGGCCCACGGGCTGGCTACCTCCTATTTTCGATAGGGTTTCGAAACGAAATCTTTCTGCCCTTGTGTGTGTGAGTCTTTTATCACAAAATATTCTCAACGCCGATGAACGGAATCCAAATATGTTTGTTTTTCTCCAAGTCTTATCAACTTCGTTCTTTTAAGAAACGGGTTTATCGTTACCTTCCTGGTGAAATCTAGAATTTCTAATCTCTTCCTCTCACCCATTTCGTGTTTTCTTCGTGTTTGAATAACCACCCCCCAACAACCTCCAAGAAATAAGATGAAAAACAGAAAAGCTAAAATGAAAAGAAACAAAATCTTCTTGGCAGAGCTATTGGCAAATCTCTTGCCAGCGAAAGCACTTCGGCAGTTTCTATTTGCTGGGCACACAGCTCTTTTTTTTTTTTTTTTTTTTTTTTTTTTTTTTTGTCTTGTATATGTCGTTAGTGGAATTGCTCTCACGTAAAGAAGCAGTCCTTCATATGCTTTTGTGTACCAGACAATGCAAAAATCGTTTCCTGCTTCTGAAAGCAATGTTCTCGCGCGCACTTGTTGTCCTTGTTGTGAAGGATTTTTTTTTTTTTTTTATGGGAGCCGAGTTTGCTGTTTTGATATATTTTCTTGCTAGGAAATAAAAAACCGCCTCTTGTCTTATGGAGTTTATTCTCATACAGACAAGAAAATAGTTTGTTTTGATATATTTTATCGTGTACGGATTTATTCATTTCTCTTTTATGGTTGGACTTATTTCTTAAGATGCTTAAGGATTGAGAGAGAGAGAGAGAGAGAGAGAGAGAGAGAGAGAGAGATTGTTAACATTCGCAGCAACTGTTGAGCAATACCAAAAATAATAGTTATAGCACCATTTATCAGTCCTGTATTCATGTTTACTACAGGGATTTTGGATTGTTTCTACACTACAGTTAACCAGGTCATAAATACGCGTCGGCAACTTATTGCATACACATCATAAACAGGTTGAATACGCGTCAACGACTTATTGGCATTTCTAACCAGTGCTTCGTACGATCATCTAGCATTTGCCAAAAGTCCTTTCTCCACTCACTGTCGTTGACTTGTTTTCTACCTGTTTGTGATCTGTATGCGATACGTTTCTGACATGTGTCTAGGAAATTAATCATTTTACTGTGGATGCCCATTTAAAAAGCAAGAGCCTGTTCTGGCAGATTACCAACAAAACAATATTTCGCTAATAACAAGAAAAATTTTTGCGACATTTGTTTATGTAATTTTGATAAAATAAGAGTTCAATCTTGAAATGCAGTGGAGAAAATGGCATTGCAGAAAAATTGCATAAATTGACAATGCAATTCGCAGCTATACTCTGTTTTTTTCCATCTGTCCACCAGCGTGTAGTGTTTGCGTATGGTAACACTGCGTCCCGGGCTTTAGATAGTTACATTCACCTTACATTCAACAATAATAATAACCCTATTTCGAATACTAACGGTGTAATTCGCATACAGTAAATTATTGAAACACTTTTCAGTTGCAAATGTACGCCCAGATATCCTTTTATTTACCTAAAACTTACACATAGCATAACTATCTAAAGCCCGGGATGCTGTGTTACCATACGCAAACACCACAGGCGGGTGGACAGATGAAAAAAAAAACAGAGTATAGTTTACTATGAAGAAATCGAAAAACTAATATAGCTCACTTTTCCCCTCACAGACCGACAGGAAATCGACCATTATGAAATACAGTGTGTGACAGCCCCCCCACCCCCCACCAGATCAACCCATCCAGGTATGTACATATGGGGATGCCCCAGACTCTCCCACCTCCTACGTATTTTCATTCAAGCCATTTTACCAATACTTTTTGCCCATTCTTTTGACGCCCGTGTGAATTCAAGGGCTTTGGCGCGATCCTGTTTTTAAAACACGAATTTTATTTTCATGGGTCAGCTGCCTCCTTTGGAGGCAGCTTTAATCCCCAATGTTTATTCCAAACTGAAGTTCAGTTGCTGTGTCACGCAGAATACACGCAACACCTCAGCCAGTGCTGTGTATCCACGGGGGATTAATACCTTTGAGTACACACTGATTGATACACAGCAAACAGCTGACTGTTGATGACTTTTAGAAATAGTGGACATGTGTCATTAATTTGTGCATTGATCGACCAAAAACAACCGGTGTGTTTTAGGATTGGTCGCCATATACGAGTACCATTCACCTGACGTCAATCACCCAATACCTCTGACTTTCGCTGTAAGAATGGTTGTAATATACAATTAACCTCTGTATCATTCACCAGAATTGGTCATTCATTTCAAGAATGTTTGACAAACAATAATCCTGCATATTAGTCGGCAAATAACTGCCGGTTCATTTTGGGAATTGTTGTCATGCACAAATAATGTGTGTATTAATCGGCCAATAAAAGTTCTTACGGCATTATACAGTGCTTTATAGAACCAATCAACATTATCAATGTCAAAACTGATTGTCTTGTATACCATTACGGCAGAGTGAAAGAAGTCATCAAGAATTCTTGCTGCTTGGTGCTGTTTCTTTCTTTCTATTGCCTGGCTTTGGAATTATCTTCCTGCTTTTTGTTTTCCTCGATTTCTATAATCCCCCTTCTTTTAAGAGGCTCCACATCCGCTTCATTGGTTTAACCCACTGGTCTTAATCTTTACGCTCTTGTTTGTTTCTATTCCGGGCTAGTTTAGTGAGCTAGGTTGGCGTCCCAGTGTCTGAAGGCGGTATATATATATATATATATATATATATATATATATATATATATATATATATATATATATATATATATATATATATATATAAGGGTGGTATCCCGAGAGGATTGCCTAAAAGGTGAAGCCACGTGCGCTTATAATGCTTCTTCTTTTTAGAGGTGGTTCATAGCTGCCGTGAAAGTAAGCCTCCGTCTCTCTATCTCTCTCCTGCCTTACATTTACTTCTTTATATAAGTATCCCCTTTTGGAGTTAGGCTTCTCATCTGTTTTTTTTTCTTTTTTATTTACGGCCGCCAGGTATAGGATTCAGCATGAAAAAAAAAAACTTGTTTAGTAGAACGCCATTTCCCGCGGCTAAGTTCAAGATGCTATTAGGCGGAAGTGAGATCAGCGGCAAAAGTTTCTAAGTTAATTTTCCTAATGATTCTCAGTCTCTTTCAAGGCATCCCTTTACCTCATTTGGGATCTTTTACGAACAGGTATTTTTCTCTAGAACTGAAGATCATTAGGTAGACTTAGTATATTCCTTATTAAGTTTCAAAGATCTCTCTCTCTCTCTCTCTCTCTCTCTCTCTCTCTGTTGAAGAATGAAGAACTTGGCATCAATTAATACATCAATGTCTGTCTTACCTGCAGAATCGTTTTTAAGTCTCTCTCTCTCTCTCTCTCTCTCTCTCTCTCTCTCTCTCTCTGTGGGAACTTCTTTACATACAAGATATGTGACATATGAAATAAGTTGCCACCAGAAGTTGTAAACGGCAACAGTGTGGAAGAGTTTGATAGAAACCTAGACAAAATCTTAGGACACTGTGAATGAACAGTATAACCTGCTCCTAGAGATAAGTGAGCACACGATGTCTCCTCGGATGGACTAACAAGTCTTTGAGACATCCTAATCCTTGTAACTCTCTCTCTCTCACCTGTTGAACGGCGTGGGGACAGTGTTTGGGACAGTGCCTGTGGGCCCATCTGGGACTGAGAGGCGAGGTGCTCTTGTTACTGCGAGGGGATTTCGGCGAGCGAGGGCTCTTGGGTGATCTCGGCGACTTGGGTGACCTCGTCTTCTTGTTGTAACCTGCAGAGAGACAATAATTATTTTATTTATTTATATCTATTTATTTTTTACGGTCTTGTGCTTTATGTTTACTTATGGATTCTGCGAATTTTAATTTATTTTGTTATATATATATATGCATATAAACTTATAATATATTTATGTACATATATGTCTGTGTGTGTTTGTGTGTATGTATATATCTGTATATAAATAAACATATATATTGTACTTTACATGTATTTTATGAATGTGTTTCACAAGTCATTATGTTATACATAGTATTTCAAGGAAAAATAAATTAGTTTTTACGAAAGAAAGAATCAATGAGAAACTTTTTTTTTTCAAGCTTTCCGGAAGTTTTTTTCAAGTTTAATGCGATCGAATGATTTTATCTGAAACTTTTACTATCAAAGAAGGGAATGGTTTTCTATCCATTTATCTTTGATAGCCATCTCTAGTCTCCCTCTGAGTGTTTCTTTGATATTTGGTTTATTCCCGTAGTATTAGAGTATCAATACCCTGGTATTTAAAACGCAAATGTGCTTCCGTGGTAGTGTGTATATGTGTGTTTTTGGTGACATATGAACTCAGATGATATACGGAAACGAAATCCACATTCAACTATCTTGGAAAAATGTCTTAAACAGGAAAATGCAGGACAACGTAATGTAGATGATATCGATGTAATCTATGTAATGATAAGGAAGCTGCTAGACTTTAATCAGACCATTCCTATCAGGGCTTCAGTGACCATGTTTGTTGTGACGCCATTTTACATCAGGCAATCAGTGAGTCAGCAAAAGAGGGAAATATATACCATTTAATTAGTTTGATTAGTTCGAGGAAGGTCACCCTCCCTCAACCAGCCTTGTCATATCTACCACGCTGCTTCTTTCTTCAATTACTCTTAATTTACTACCAGGTCTATGAATTCTCTTCTAGCTTTTGTATTCCCTGACTCATGTAACCTTCCATCATTTGATTTGCGTTTATGTCTCATTCTTCGGGGTCGAGCCCACTGTTTTATACCTGTTTTTTTCGGGTCTAAGGAAGATGATGGCATGAACAAACATAAGATAATATGACGTTGAAAACGAACAGTTATGAACCTGACCAACATCCTTTAGACACCAGCAGATGCCAATATATGAAAGGAACCATCTTTATATAGCCTTCACAAAAAAAAATTACAAAAAGAGGAAAAAGAGACATGCTCAAGAGGTGGTCCGTTGCTTTAGAAACTTAAGAGCAGAGCAGGTTCAGTATTATCGAACGTATTTTTGACAAAAGAAACAATAATTGTAAACTGTCACTCCAAAAATAGTTGTAGAGGTTATATAATCCCTCCATCCTCATTTAATATATATGTATATATATATATATATAGATATTATATATATATATATATATATATATATACATAGATATATATATATATATATATATATATATATATGTATATACATATATATATATATATATATATATATATATATATATATAAAATATATGTACCTATACATCAAGTTGACTATCAGATGGATACTGGAGATCAGTCCCATCCCCGTGAAAATGATTAAGTTCCTTTTCTTACACGACGCCAGTAAGAACTAACCAATCAATCAATCAATCAATACTTTTCATACAAAAATCCATTGGTCCTTTGCTAAACAAAGCTGTGAATCATGTTGCCGATAGTTATTCGAGTAAGATGCTGGTCTTGCTAAAAGCCTTATCGCAAAACACTTACTAAAGGTTGCAAAAAACCTTGCTTAAAGGTGCGATAATAACTCAAATATTTACGACGCTCACAGTTTTCATGGTACTGCCAAAGTTCGGAACTGTATGGAAGTTTCCCCCGCTGAGCACTTGTTCAGCCATTCCCTTTGAAGCCTCTGGATTCTCCTCAGAGGACAGGATTGGATGAATTTCATGAATTTCGTGAATTTCAGATTGGTCTGTTGAAAGGAAATGCCTTCTGGGTGATTTCAAAGCCGCAAGATTTTGACAGAATTGCTTCTGTTTATATTTTCAGTGCGAATTTAAAGAGAGAGAGAGAGAGAGAGGCCATAACCTGATACCAGTTATAGCAACATGAATAGACCACGCTTCAGTTTTCCCAGCAAAGTGGAAAGAGAGAGAGAGAGAGAGACTTGGACTTTCACCTCTTCTTTCTCCTATCTCTTTTCCAGCCGCAGATCAAAGGAACATAAGTAGAGCGCACTTCGGGGTGAAAAGGCAAGAGGGGAGAGAGAGAGAGAGAGAGAGATTGAGGTGTAAGTGGGGGGGGGTGTTGTTAGTGGGTGCATGGGTGCAAAAAGAAGATAAGAAGAGTCTTTGAAGATAGTCCTGTTTTCTTATCTCACACGGCAAACACACTCCCTCTTTGCCTTAGATAATGGTAGTCCACTCAAACACTCTCTTTATGTTATACACCATTTAGATGCAAAGTTTCTACGACCGTA
>NC_087211.1:74292119-74299619 GCF_015104395.2 Macrobrachium nipponense | reverse complement strand
CTGTGGATCTTCTCTCTCTCTCTCTCTCTCTCTCTCTCTCTCTCTCTCTCTCTCTCTCTCAACTTCAGAAAAGCAGGTACGATTAATCTGTAGATCTTCTCTCTCTCTCTCTCTCTCTCTCTCTCAACTTCAGAAGAGCAGGTAGATCTTCTGTCACTCTCTCTCGCTCTTTTTCTCTCTCTTTCTTTTCTTCTTGCGTAATCTCTCTCTCTCTCTCTCTCTCTCTCTCTCTCTCTCTCAACTTCAGAAAAGCAGATACGATTACTCTAGATCTTTTTATCGTCTTGGCGTCGTTCTCTTCCATAGATCCCTGCCTCCTTTATTGGATCTGTTCCCTTCATTCATGATTCCCTGCCCTATTTCTTCAGCCTCTCTCTCTCTCTCTCTCTCTCTCTCTCTCTCTCTCTCTCTCTCTCTCTCTCTCCTTCTTCTTCTTCTATTATTATTATCTCACTGTCTCCTTTTATATTTTGCATCTTTCTCTCTCTCTCTCTCCCGTTCTTCTTCTTCTATTATTATTATCTCATTGTCTCCTTTATATTTTGCATCTCCTCTCTTGACCTCATTCTCCATTCTCTCACTTAACTTTAGAAAAGCAGGTTCGATGAGCTTGTAAACTTTTTATTGCTTCTCTCTAATACGCTTTCCGTTTGACCTTGTTGGTCTCTCTCTCTCTCTCTCTCTCTCTCTCTCTCTCTCTCTCTCTCTGTGGTCGTTCCTTTGTTATCATTTCATTCGATTATAATCCCATTCCCTTCTCCTCCAAATTGTCCTGTCATCCTTCCTTTGTGATCATTCAGTGTTTGTCTTCCTTGTTTCGTCGCCTGATTGTTTCTTTCTCCATCCACATATCCGCTTCCTGCCTCTCCACTCTTCTCATTCTCTCTGTTTCAGGCGACGATTGGAAGCAACCAGGTCCCTACAAGCGATGAAGAATAGAATGCGCGTCATGCTATTTCTTACCCTTTTATATCCTGCCTATGTGAAATTCTCTCGAGAGACTGAGAGTTCCCAGCCCTGTGATTGGCTTATCTACAGCCAATCAGGAGCGTCGTAAGGGACTGGCCTGGACGTCAAATGCACGGTTGATGTGAATATACTATAGTAGATAGTCATTTACTAGTTTCTAATTCGTAAGTTAGGATGATAAAGGAAATAGCGACGTTGGGAAACAGAGGAAGAAGCAGCATTGGCGTTGCAGGAGGGAAACGAGAGGCGGTTGTTTGTGATGGGAAAATCAATTTGGCGATTTTTTTAAAAAGTCATCGATGGTGTTTGGTGAAGAAGTTTTTTGTGACGTCATTGAGAAAAACGACTGTGGAGGAAGTATCACTCCTGTCTCTGGTGTTAAAAGAGAAGAAGATAGAGGTGTTGTTGATGAGGGAGGGACGGATATGGATGTTGGAGTTGTAACAAAAGTAACAGAGAGAGTTGGAGGTCAAATGAGACAAGGCGTGATCCGACCTCCAGTGTATTCAAAGCTCTCGCTAAATTATACGGTCAAATAGCGCGTTGATTCACCAACGAAAATTAAAATAAATACAACATATTTTATTAGAAATGATAATTGTTCTGTACCGTTGAAAATGCATATCATTTATTTTTTTATATTTTCCAATCTAATAAATCATAAATATCCTATTCTAAAGTTCCCGTATCTTTACCTCAACGCGAAACACCTTCAGATCTTTTTAGGCTTTTTCATAAGGCTTTCCTGGCCCCCATCAACAAGAACAATAACAACAACATAGTAGTTTGTGGGCTTATTCCTCCAGTAAGCGAAAAGTTATTACTGAAACTGTAGGTCATGGAAAAACAGTCATTGGTGGTGAAGGACGAGATCTTATCAATGATGCAGATGATGAAGGAGATGAATCATTGTTGGGAAAGCGTCAGAAGTCATTGTTCATGGAGGAAGTGAAAGAGGAGGAATCATTTATGATTTTGTTGAAGGTGGAGCGGTCTTTGATGGGTCATAGTTGTAGTTGCTGGTGAAGGAAAAGGAGTCATTGTTATTGTTGGTGACAAGGTAGAAGAATCGTGAGTCATTGTTGTAGTTGCTGGTGAAGAAAAAGGAGTCATTGTCATTGTTGGTGACAAGGTAGAAGAATCGTGAGTCATTGTTGTAGTTGCTGGAGAAGTAAAAGGAGTCATTGTTATTGTTGGTGACAAGGTAGAAGAATCGTGAGTCATTGTTGTAGTTGCTGGTGAAGGAAAAGGAGTCATTGTTATTGTTGGTGACAAGGTAGAAGAATCGTGAGTCATTGTTGTAGTTGCTGGTGAAGGAAAAGGAGTCATTGTTTAGTGTTGGTGGACAAGGTAGAGAATCGTGAGTCATTGTTGTAGTTGCTGGTGAAGGAAAAGGAGTCATTGTTAGTGTTGGTGACAAGGTAGAAGAATCGTTGGTAATGTTGAAATGAAGGACGAAAAATAATGCTTGTTGTTGACTGACGAGGGAATCAAAACCCAGTAATGATTCCAAGAAAGAAAAAAAAGAAACTACAGGATTTCTGGTATGACAAAAAAAAAAAAAAAAAAAAAAGGAGAGAGAGAGAGAGACGGGCAAGCGACAGAAAAAAAAGAAAAAAAAGAAAAACCACTCTCTCCTGATTAACGATACCATGAAAGTCCCAACAAATAACAGGAGGAAAAAACGAGGGATTTCGCCACTAGATGTCATCCGTTCAGCGAGTAGAGAAAAGGACGTTTTGAAAGGAGATATGCGACGGAAGAGGAATAAGATGTCAGGCGCTGTTTCAATGAGGCAGCTTTTACGAAAATTCCTGCGTGACACTTTATCTCTTTGGCCTGACGTCTGACTGAAAGGCTACAACATAATAAAAAGAGAATATATATTATATTATATATATATATATATATATATATATATATATATATATATATATATATATATATATATATATATATATATATATATTTGCTTACTCAGGGGTAAACCTACAAGGTCTGAAAATGGAGTTTCGCGTTAAATTAAAGATAAAGGAATGTAAGGATAGAAGAATGATTTGTTTATTAGAATGAAAATGTAAAAAATAAATCATGCGCATGTTAAACAGTACAGAAAAATGATTACTAATAAAGTATAGCATATTTATTTCAAGTTTCGTTTTTGAAACAATTCTCTATTTGTCTGTAGATTTTATCACGTTTTGAGTTACTTATGAATACAATGTCTACAGCTTATACGTGAGGGGAAAATCTTGCGTATGTCCCGAGTAAGCTGGAGGTCGGATCACGCCTTGTTCGCATGGAGGGACCTCGTTGTATCCTGCTGGTACCAGAAGCAGAGGGAATGAGAGGGTAAGAAGCGAATGTGTGGACAGAGAAGGAGAATGGTAGACGAACATTGAATAAACACAAAGGAAGGATGACCGGACACTATAGTAGAAGAGAAGGCTCATATTCGAATAAAACAGAGAAAGAGAGAGAGAGAGAGAGAGAGGGAGAGAGAGATACCGTCTTTATCATTAGGAGTACTTGTTCGTTGATAAACATCTCTCTTTGATCCACTTATCTTTTAATACATCAAAAGAAAATTCTTATTCACATGTTAAATTATTCATAGTTGGCTTAATGCGTTGACTGAGAAGAATATCTATCAGGCTGCTAGAAACGACGAAGCTTTGGTGCTGGCATAAAGCTGCCTTCATTGTGGTTGCGCTGTTGACACTGACACTCTGGATGTGAGAGGTACCTCCTACCTTTTTTTATCGGCCCAGCGTGTATTTCTTTATCTCCTTGTTCATTTATCTAATTTTTTTTGTTATTCGACAATTATTTTCTTCTTTCTAACTCCTTTTTTTGTTCATTTATCTAATTATTTGTTATTTGGTTATTATTTTCTTTCTAGCTCCTTTTTTGTCTATATTAGTCTATTTCAATAATAATAATGATAATAATAATAATAGTGAAAACCAGGTTGTGAATAGATCAGGATACTGTTTATGGGGAAGGAAGTGGTTAGGATAAGAAGGATGGACTTTGTATGAGTCTTTTAAGAACTGAAGGTTACCAACAACCCTCTCTCTCTCTCTCTCTCTCTCTCTCTCTCTCTCTCTCTCTCTCTCTCTCTCTCGTTTCAGTTTTCCCGACTCAGGACTTTCCTTCTTTTATGGGTTAAAAAGGCTTATTTCTTCTTTTTCCTTATTTTTTATGTCTTCGGGCCTGGGCTACCAAAGGGTTTTAGGTTTTCCTTCTTTTGAATCTTTAAGATGAAAAAGTTAGTTATAGATAGAGAGGGAATTTGGTTGAGGCGATGTAGATTTGATTACTATATTCAGTATTTCCTTGCATATGACTTCACTATCTTCGGTTTTTTTCCATCTGTCCACCCGCCTGTGGTGTTTGCGTATGGTAACACTGCGTCCCGGCCTTTAGTTAGTTACATTCAGCTTACATTCAACAATAATAACAATATCCTATTTCGAATATTAACGGTGTAACGCATACAGTAAATTATTAAAACACTTCAGTTGCAAATGTACACCCAGATATCCTGTTAATTACCTAAAACTTACACATAGCGTAACTATCTAAAGCCCGGGACGCAGTGTTACCATACGCAAACACCACAGGCGGGTGGACACATGGAAAAAAAACAGAGTATAGTATCATTAGTGGGCAGTAGCGATTGAACGGTGCTATGGGGCATTACTGCTTATATCGTCTAAGTTACTTCTCCTTTCACACTTCACTGGGCAATTTCCTTTTAATCACCTACTTTGCATTAAAATCAACCATATTGAAAAATAACTTTAATTCAAGAAAAATATTTTTATTTATACGTTGAAAGAACAATTTACTATAGGATACAAAGCTAAACTTCTTGAACAGCCGGTTTTAGAACAATAATTTCCTCGTGATGAATTAAGAAGTTCCACAGAAGCAGACTTATGCTTCAGTACCCGAAGATATGAACTGCGTAATGCATCATGTTTCCAACGAAAATATGTGTTTTTCGAACTATTACTTCATCATAATAAATTTGGAAGTCGAATTGTTTTTATGAGGCGACATAATCTCTATTAGCCTAAGTTACAATTTAGGAAACAGTATAGTTCTATTAAAATCATTTGGTTTGCGACAGTTTTCTTCCGCAAAAGCTAAAAAGTCCTCGTATGCCAATCCCCATTCATTGGCATGTGAAGACGGTTTGGAGAAAGGTTATGAAAACTGGAGGTCAGAATTGCTAATAGCGATTGGGATTTTGCAGAAAAAGCGAATATTATCGTCTAAATGAATGAATGGATGGCAGAATTGAAAGGTTGTCACTTCCCTCTTCCAAAGCAGAAAAACCGTTTCTCTTGGGCCTTTACTGGGATGGCCTGGGCAGGCCCTTCGGAGGTGGCCACTTTTCATGGGCTGTCCAGCCCTCCCATCAGTTAAGAGGGGCTAGTGTCGTCTTCGGTCCCTAGCTGTAACCCCTTTCATTCCTTTTACTGTACTTCTATTCATATTCTTTGTCCACCCCTCTCCTAAGAATTTTTCATATTCCAATTTAGAGGTCGAGGCCTTCCTCCTGTTATACTTTTCGAACCCCCTTTACTTTCAATTGCCGTTTCAGCACTGAATGACCTCATAGGTCCCGGCAATTGGTATTTGACTTAAATTCTATATTCTAATATATTCAGTTAAGACCGTTTTCAGCGGCGCATTTTCTCTCAAGGGAAATTCTAAGCCTTAGACTGAATAGTCTTCTACCAGAGAGCGAAGTTGTACTGCTCGCTGGCTCAAAGGCGCCATGGAATGGAGATGTCAGGGATCAAGTATACTGAGTTCGTGATCTCGAGAACAGGACGACTAATAATAATCATCGAAGGCAGTTGTTGGTTTCCGAGTAATTGGATCTCTCTCCCCGGCAACTACGAATGATGAAAGTCTCGAAAATATGAAGAAAAGTCTCGTTACTTCCCGCATCCGTGCGGGCGGAACCGAGGCCACTCGCTCTTCGTGAAGTGGGCCAGAGAGTCTGCAACATCAAGAAACCTTTGCATTGTTGAGAAATAGAAACTGGTCTCGGAAAGAGTCAATTACTGTCTAACCAGGGAAGCGAAGGATGTGGATTTCGCAAATGATGTTTCAGTTCCGAGGAAGGTCGCAGTGTGAGTTGTTGCTGCTGTTGCTGTTGTTGTTAAAGGGCTTCTTGTGTATTTTTTCATGGAAATGTTGGCTTATTCCGTGTAGAAAATAATGATGGTATACATATGTAGGAATACGTACATACATTATTTAAGGCATGTGTCCATATAGTACTTTTTATATTTTATATCACGTTAGTCTCGAGATAGAAGTTATGCGTATATATCTATATATGATATATATATTATATATATATATATATATATATACTAATATATATTATATATGTATAAGTCATATCACATTACCGTGATTCATATACATATCGAGCTACAAATGTCCTTTAATATCTAATTCGCTCTACCTCGGAATTAATATATTTTCATATATGTTTAACCGAAGGGGAATTTTTTCAGGCGATAAGACGGCAAATCTCTTATCGCCTAAAAAATTCCCCTTCGGTTAAACATATATGAAAATATAATTCCATCCGAGGTAGAGCGAATTAGATATTAAGGACACTTGTAGCTCGATATATATATAGTATATATATTATATTATATATATATATATATATATATATATATATATATATAACTTCGTGTCCTATAACGCAGTGCGATGCAAAAGATCTTTGGGAAATTCCAGTGAGCTGAAAGATCTTGTACTTCGAAGAATTTTGAAGCAGGGAGAGCCAATCCACACGAGTTTACATAAGTTCGCTGAAATTCCAGTGAGCGCAGATCCCTCGTGCGAGACAAGAGATTCCGGGGAGATTGCCATGGCTGCAGTGAAGCAAGTTAGGGGAACAGGCAGTGGCGGCATCACTGAACAACTGAAGAGGAGAAGATTGGAAGTTGAAGCCAATGTTAGAAAATGGAATTCCAAGCGCGAAGCAAGATGCCGTGTGGTTTCGTTTATTTCCTAGTTATTTGGATATTTCTCATGAGTATGAAAAATGAAAATAATATTTGGCTCCTTCAAGAGAGAAATGCCTTTTTTTTCAAGTTACAGATAGGGAATTCATACAATTACTTTTTGTTATTGTATCTCTCTCTCTGTTATAAATCCCCCACCGTTGCGTTCTCATCAGGAGCTAACCTTACGAACATGTTCCTCCACTGAATAATTTGCACGATTTACGATTAGGCAGATTGTAAAACCACATGTTATAATGAGGCAAAGGAGAAGTAATTCATTTACTCAGTCAACTGAGTATGATGGGTATCAAGAGAGGGTAAAGTGATGAATTCAATGCAAGAGCACAATCATCTTTGTCATCATTCTGAGTAGGATAATCTTAGTTTCTATTCGCTTGACAAATTGCATGCAATCAGACATCAGGTGGTAATAATCATAATCATAGTACCCACTTTCTCTCTCTCTCTCTCTTAGATCCGC
>NC_087211.1:74274619-74289619 GCF_015104395.2 Macrobrachium nipponense | reverse complement strand
TTTTCATATGGTAAGTCAAACGAAGGGGAATTTTTAAGTTGGCCAAGTCGGTAATGTCACTCAAGTCCTCAGTTCTCCTCTTTGCGCTGGTTCGAATCCCAACAGAGGACGAAATTATTATCAACTAAAATGTTTTCTCCTTCGGTTAACATACATGAAAATATATTAATTCCGAGGTAGAGCGAATTGGATATTAAGGGATATTAGTAGTTAATGTATATATATATATATATATATATATATATATATATATATATATATATATATATATATATATATTTACACAGTGATTACAAGTGAAGAAACATTGACTGCAAAAACACGTTAACATTCGTGCGCGTACGTATTCGTACTCAGAAGTCTTCATTCGACTGACGTGCGCTGGCCATCCTTTATTATATGCCACACTTCTCGTCCCTTCTCATACCTGCTTCCATCTGTTGTGCTGTGCTCACGAGTTCACCCAACTTGCGTGCAAGTGATTGTCACATCTTTCGTCTCCTTTTCATTTATATCAAAGAAAAAATAATACTGACCCGTGGACGAGTGGTTTTCGCGCTCGGCTGCCAATCCGGTGGTCCGGAGTTCGAATCCTGGCTCGGCCAACGCGGAATCAGAGGAATTTATTGCTGGTAATAGAAATTCCTTTCTCGAATAAGTGAGGTTCGGATTCCACAATAAGCTGTAGGTCCCGTTGCTAGGTGACCAATTGGTTCCTAGCCACGTAAAAATATCTAATCCTTCAGGCCAGCCCTAGGAGAGCTGTTAATCCGCTCAGTGGTCATAACATATTTTTAATCCTGTCGAATCCCGTAAGTGGTCTATTTAGGCATTTTTTTTAATACTAAGTCTGTTAATTCTTGCATCTCTCACTGAACGAGTCTCCTTCCGTTATTACTGTAGTTTCATTCACTTTTAGTCATGCGTTTACTCATTAGTATATCAGCTACAGTTCTACGACTACTATGGCTCCATTGAGCATTATAGCTCATTTTGTCTGCCTCTCCCCGACCTCTCTTCGCCAACATTCAGGGGAGTCTTTTCTGGCCCTTTGTCTGTCTCCAGAAGCTTCGGAGTCTGCCACACTGATCTCGATTAAACTTAACGGAGTCTTAGAAATGCA
This sequence comes from Macrobrachium nipponense, assembly GCF_015104395.2. Lineage (NCBI taxonomy): Eukaryota > Metazoa > Arthropoda > Malacostraca > Decapoda > Palaemonidae > Macrobrachium > Macrobrachium nipponense. Next base: position 74,288,496 of record NC_087211.1, on the reverse strand, counting down.
AACCTCTTACTCATTTTACTCTTCTCCGAAGACATTTCCATTATTACTATTTACCGACAAATTCCATTCAACTCATTCTATGCCTGGTCGGTTTGAGTCCGGAGGTCCACGTTTGACCAAAATTAAGGTAAGGGTCCAGCTGGCATAAGGGAAGGTTTAATTTAAACTAGTCAACTGCCGTTAGCTTATTGTGATGAATCTCCTACAGAGCTTTCGCCTTTCTCGAAAACATGTTTCCTCACTCGTTCGAAGCTCTTGCCCAACTGCCACCTTTTTTTTTCAAAGAGTGTTTCTCCCAATATCTTTCCTTGTTAGCTTTTATTCATTCCAAAGCTTTCCTCTCTCTCTCTCTCTCTCTCTCTCTCTCTCTCTCTCTCTCTCTCTCTCCCCTTTGAAGTTTATCAGTCCTCTTCCCTTGTTCTTTCCCTTCCTGTCTCTTTACTGCTCTAATACACACATACACACAAACACACCTCTAATTACAAACCGTCTCTCCTTCATCACATCCTACATTCATCAAATTGGCTGGCTCTCTCTCTCTCTCTCTCTCTCTCTCTCTCTCTCTCTCTCTCTCTGGCTGTACCATCTAAGAACCATTAACATACATTTCAGTACCAATATGTACCTCAGTATATTAGTTTTTAAGAAAAAGAAATATACATACGAGCACCATGTATATACTGAATTACTTGAAATGCTAATTTTCCGTAAATAACTAATTTCCTGCAGCACCTATTTCTGTATAACCAGAGGAAATTAGTAACTGGAAAAATAAATAAATAACTAAAAGGTCGGAGAACCACCTTCAAAACCTCTGGCAATCTTATCTTATTCCCGACAAACTCAAGCTGCATCGAATCCCACCAAAGTGAGTTAGATCCCCGACTCAGGAAACCCCAGAAAGTTAGTCTTAATTTACTGCGTTCGCAGAAAGACGTCTTGGAAATTCATCCGGGAAATTCATCCGGGAAATCTAGGAAGGAAGGTGGGCAGGTGATCCCTTCTGCTGAGAGGTCAGGACAGTTCATTGGAGGGTCCCCCTGTGGATCTTTCAGCTGCGTTCGACAACTGAAGGAAATTACTGACGTGCTTCTGAACGCTTTTTATCGAGTTGAGTTAAATATAGAATTTATGCCAAAGGCCAAACACTGGGACCGATCAGGTCATTCAGCGCTGAAATAGAAACTGACAGTAAAAGGTTTAAAAGGTGTAACAGGAGGAAAACCTCAAAGCAGTTACACTATGAATCAAGTGTTAGGAGAGGGTGGAAAGTAAGATGAAGAAAGAGAATTGTAATTTATTTCTTCAAGTGGAAGTACTCCAACCCTGAATGAGACTCATAAAAGTTTTTATTTAGTTATTTATTTATCTTTTTATTTATTTATTTATTTATTATTCTTATTCTATTTTTTTTATAAGTTGGAAGAGTTCATTTCCCCTCCCAAATCTATTTTATGTCCTTCAAATTCAGATGGTAAAATAGGATAATATCTCTTGCGTCGCCACAATATGAGTATATAAGACTGAAGTAAAGAAATTGTAGATACACATACAAATTGTGTGTGTGTCTTTGTGTGTGAGGAGAGAGAGAGAGAGAGAGAGAGAGAGAGAGAGAGAGAGAGAGAGAGAGAGAGATGCATGAACTTGAAAGGTACTAACATATATACGCACGGAAAGATTATGAGAAATAAAATAAATGTTGTTACTTGGAAAGATTAAATACCAGAAAGAGAGAGAGAGAGAGAGAGAGAGAGAGAGAGAGAGAGAGAGAGAGAGAGAGAGAGAGAGAGAGAGAGAGAGAGAGAGAGAGGTAGTGTTACACGTAAGAATTGCAAGGGAAAGGGAAAGAGAGAGAGAAGTGTGGGTTCACCTGCTAGATTTTATTTCAAATTAAACAGATTAATCCGAGATATATAGCTCTGATATGAAGGACAAGAATCAACATCACATTCCAACTTTTTTTTTATCTGCTACTCTTCAATTTCCTCCTTACAAAGGAAAAACATATCAAACCTTTGAACGCCTAAAAATTCAATTTCATTTTCTACCGACTGACTGGTCGAGGAAAAAAGACAAGAAAAAAGTGAAATCGTGAAAAAAGTAAATGAAAACCCGGAATACAAAAGAGTGGGAAAACACTACGTGTCGCCATCTGTTGGAGGAAATTTGAACTTGCCATTTTCTACAGGAGAGTCTGTGACTGAGCGGGAAACGCTTGACGGTTGAAGGAATATTGGAAAAAAAGAGTACAAACCTTTCGTGCTGGAAATTGCTTCTGCAATGAAGTTTCTAAATGTGGAACAGGAACGAAACGATCGTTCTTCGTGAGGCTGCTGGAACACACGAAAGAGGGAGGAAACAATTTCGAGTTGGAGTAGAGCTTCAGGAGAGGAGATAGTAAAGAACTAAATATATAGATATCCCTAGACCTAACTTATTATCTGGACTGCTGAAGTTTGTTGCAGGCTTCAGTAATTTTTGGTTAGTTTTACAATTCCGGTCAGTTAAAGTGAAGTTGAGCATGAAGGGGTGAAGGGGGCAGGGGGTGGAAACACCCCATTTTAACCCCTGCTCTTCCACTACGCCGACTCGGCTTTGGCCGATACTTGACAGTGTCCTCTAAATGCTCGGTTTAAGGCAATGTTCACTGCTGCAGAATTGTTGACGAACTAAGTTCGGCTTCAACAGTGACTCTCTAGTAACCAAGGGCACCAAAGTTGCCTAAGTTAATGTGAATAGGGTCAGTAAAGCTGGGTGAAAGCTTTGATACAACAATTACAAGCACCCTTGTATATATGCCAGAAGTGGGATAGCAGCCATGAGGTACTTGAGGAAGGGGACTTGAATTTACGGAGGTACTTGCATATCTATATTCAGTATCAGTTCGTTTAAAGGATTGTCGAATCTTTACAGCTACAGGGGAGAGAGAGAGAGAGAGAGAGAGAGAGAGAGAGAGAGAGAGAGAGAGAGAGAAACGAAAATCGTTGATGCGAAAGAGGATCTATACCAGGCAAGAAAAGCACCAAGTTTCCCCGATAATTTCTGAGCGACCTCGCTGTGTCTTCCCAGGAAGTGCTCTCCTTGTCTCCTGGATACTTGCATCTATCGGACGAACCTTTGGACGTTGCGAAGAAGGGAGAAAATGCCGAAGGACGATGGGGAGAGAGATCTGAGGCATATTTCGCTCTCTTTCATTTCAAAGAGTGCATTGTGGGTTGGATAATGGGGGAGAGAGCAAGAAGAAATGGCGAGTTCTTTGGTGCGAAAATGGATGACTTGGGAGACTACCGAGAAAAGTTCTTTTCCTGAAAGATTGTGGATTTGGCGATTATCTCTCTCTCTCTCTCTCTCTCTCTCTCTCTCTCTCTCTCTCTCTCTCTCTCTTGTTAAACCGTCTCCACTGATGAAAAGGTGGCTCCTGAGAAAAACTAAATACCACTAAACAGTTTACCCGTTGACGAACCCTGTACAAAATTTATATCAGCTGAAGAAATACGTCAACGTCTTGTCAGTTGACCTCATTGTGACCCCTTCCCTTTGGTATTCTACACAGAAAGGACTCAGCCAAACGGTAAAACCCCCTTTTATCCGGAACTGGGGTGCACACTCTTGCATATACCTAAAAGATGAAATTATGCAACCGGGAAGCTCCTGCCTGTCTTACAGACGGACTCGTAACGCCTGGCAGTTCACCAGTTCCCACATTTTTAATGTGAAAATCGAAAACCTTGGATATCTGGGCTCATAGCCAATGTCGTTCCCTCCATTGCTATTCTGTGGAATTTTCTTTGTGCCTCTGTTTTTCCAGACTCACCATCTTTCTTCCCTTAAGAGGATGAAGGTTTATCGCTTCTTCTCTCCTTTTCCTTGTTTTCTTCTGGCCTGGACTAGAAAAGGGTATTAGCTTGCCAATGTGATTAACCTCCGTAATTGATAGAAATCAGCAGTGCATTGAAAACTTCATTGAAAATCCCTTTAAGCAATTGGTATGTACAGTGAATATAATTTTCTACCTCTGGCGACTGAATCTAGCAAAAAGAAAAAAATCCAAACTATAAAGAAAATAAAAGACAATCTTTTTAAAGAATTTTCATATGAATATGATTTTCTATCCCTACGACTGAATCTAGCAAAGAGAGAGAGGAGAGAGAGAGAGAGAGAGAGAGAGAGAGAAAAGAAACTGAGCCCAAAACAAAAGGAAACCAGAATCCCTGAATAAAGGGAAGCGTAGTCCCTCCCAAAAGCCGTTTCGTGTTCCTGCACATCAGCGACGAATGCCGTCTAGCGTTCACGCGAGGAATAAAAACAGAGCCCACCTTTTCTCTCCTTCGTAAAAATAACCAGGTGGTGTGAGAGAGGAAAATATAGGATTCTTGATTAATCTCTCTCTCCTCTCTCTCTCTCTCTCTCTCTCTCTCTCTCTCTCTCTCTCTCTCCCGCTCAGAGGTGAGATGAGAGAATTATTATTGCCATCATCTCACTTTGTAGCTTTAAGTTGAGTGCATAATTATTATTATTATTATTATTATTATTATTATTATTATTATTATTATTATTATTATTATTATTATTATTATTATTATTTCATGTTTGAAATTCTTGTTTTATTTTTTGCACGTTGAGTAAAATTTCGGTCATGATGAATGGAAAAATATTTCGTAGATGGGGCTGGAGTGTTTATTTGAAGCTAATAACGGTTGGTCCTGTAAGGAGTGTTCTTGTGATTATTATTATGGTTTCCCTCCTGAGCTCTCAAGTTTATCAGGAGAAAGAATTTCAAGCCAACGCTTTAATTCTTATCAATAATACTAACACCAAGAGACCCACCTGTCGACAGGTTTTGTTATTACACATGGAAAGAAACTGCGGATAGATTTGTTTGTATTTTGGCACAAAGCAAGTAGGGTTCTTTTGGAGAGAGGGACTGAGAATTAAAGTCAAAGGTTGTGTGTGTCCCTGTAATTTACTACGAATGTCTGAATTAAAAATGAAAGACCTCCCCTCTTCAGCTATGTGGGCTTGCTCTCAAAGATTCGCGGCCATACTTTCTATTTTTAGTTCAGACTTCTGCGTTGTGTTACAGGCGACCAGTCGTAAGTTTGACTTCTCCGTCAAGCATTCAATTTATTAACATATAAAGTGGATTTTTACCTCACGTCTGGATCAAACCAGAGCACCGTCACTGAGAGAAAAATGTAATTCCAACCAAGATATCAATGGGAGTAAACCAAAGTACTCACACATTCCTGAAGAACTACCTTTACTGAACACAGCGTTAAATCAGAATTACCACACTGAGTGAGAGTGATAGAAGTAAACGTATAAGAATTAGCTGAACCCAAACTCTTATTGGTAAGTGGCTAATTCAGATTAAGTTTTGAAATTGGCTAAACTCGAAAAGTGCAAGATGTTCAACTGACCAGGTAACTCTATAAGGATTGTGTACCTACTAAGGCTCCAGCTTCTTTCCTGACAGTGTGATGACTGGGTGGAAGCTCCCTTTTCTCCCCGCCAAATGAGTCCTGGCTCGATCTCGATATGATGTAAAATAAAAGAATTATTCTTACATTTCGACTTTCTTGTGGGTGTTTACTTCCGTTCATAGTAAGGTGAGGTAGCTCTCCATAATTGTAGAAAATGAGCCATCATTCATAGGGAACAGACATAACAAACAATTAACCCGACAACAAATTTTACACAATAAATGTCCTTATGTAAAAAGGGATTGAGAATAGGGGGAAAAAATAAAGAATAAATTTGATTTGATTTGATGGACACGAGAAACATCAAAAGTAAGCAGTGGGCCTTAATGGCAGATGAAGGAATGGTATTAAGCTAATAATAATAATAATAATAATAATAATAATAATAATAATAATAATAATAATAATAATAATAATAATAATAATAGTATCTGGGGACATCAGGATGGAGTTTGGAATAGAAAAATGCGCCTTAGTCAACATACAAAAAGGCAAAGTAACGAGAACTGAAGGGATAAAGCTACCAGATGGGAGCAACATCAAACAACATCAGATGAGACAGGATACAAATCTAAGGAATAATGGAAGGAGGGGATATAAAAACACAAGAGATGAAGGACACGATCAGGAAAGAATATATGCAGAGAACCTCACCAGGAGAATACTCAAGTCAAAACTCAACGCCGGAAAATATGATCAAAGCCATAAAACACATGGGCAGTGCCAGTAATCAGATACAGCGCAGGAATAGTGGAATGGACGAAGGCAGAACTCCGCACATAAGATCAGAAAAACCAGGAAACATATGACAATACACAAAGCACTACACCCAAGAGCAAATACGGACAGACTATACATAACACGAAAGGAAGGAGGGAGAGGACTACTAAGTATAGAGGACTGCGTCAACATTTGAGAACAGAGCACTGGGGCAATATCTGAAAACCAGTGAAGACAAGTGGCTAAAGAGTGCATGGGAAGAAGGACTAATAAAAGTAGACGAAGACCCAGAAATATACAGAGACAGGAGAAAGACAGACAGAATAGAGGACTGGCACAACAAACCAATGCACGGACAATACATGAGGACAGACTAAAGAAACTAGCCAGCGATGACAATTGGCAATGGCTACAGAGGGGAGAGCTAAAGAAGGAAAACTGAAGGAATGATAACAGCGGACACAAGATCAGGCCCGGCCCTAAGAACCCAGATATGTTCAAAAGAACGGATTAGACGGATAATTGAACATCTATTCCCAATATGTAGGAAGTGCAATATGAAAAATGAAACCATAAACCACATAGCAATGTGAATGCTCGGCACTTGCACAGAACCAGTACAAAAGAGGCATGATCAGTGGCAAAAGCCCTCCACTGGAGCCTGTGCAAGAAACATCAGCTACCTTGGCAGAATAAGTGGTACGAGCACCAACCTGAGGGAGTGATAGAAAACGATCAGGCAAAAGATCCTCTGGGACTATGGTATCAGAACGGATAGGGTGATACGTGCAAATAGACCAGACGTGACGTTGATTGACAAAGTCAAGAAGAAAGTATCACTCATTGATTGTCGCAATACCATGGGACACCAGAGTTGAAGAGAAAGAGAGGGAAAAAATGGATAAAGTATCAAGATCTGAAAATAGAAATAAGAAGGATATGGGATATGCCAGTGGAAATCGTACCCATAATCATAGGAGCACTAGGCACGATCCCAAGATCCCTGAAAAGGAATCTAGAAAAACTAGAGGCTGAAGTAGCTCCAGGACTCATGCAGAAGAGTGTGATCCTAGAAACGGCACACATAGTAAGGAAAGTGATGGACTCTAAGGAGGCAGGATGCAACCCGGAACCCCACACTATAAATACCACCCAGTCGAATTGGAGGACTATGATAGAGTAAAAAAAAAAAAAAAAAAAAAAAAATAATAATAATAATAATAATAATAATAACGTAATAGAGCTGAACCTTGGAGATTTCAAGGACCTTAGAGTTTTTCACGAGAGAGAGAGAGAGAGAGTTGGGGTTGGCGTTTGAGGGAATAGTACGGTCTGATTGGTAATTCTTCGCAGCTTTCACCGGGGAAACGCTCACTGTTGTTCTTTGACTCACAGCGATATCATAACACACCCCCCCCCCCCCCCCCCCACTCTCTCTCTCTCTCTCTCTCTCTCTCTCTCTCTCTCTCTCACGTTTTTTCCTACGTTTAGCTACACTCTTGAATCTTCATTTCTCTTCCTCTCGTAGTTTTGCCTGATTTAGTTTCGTTTATTTCTCTTCTCTCTCTCTCTCTCTCTCTCTCTCTCTCTCTCTCTCTCTCGTGGCCCCCTTATATTGTTTCCAGTTTTTACATTCACTCCTAATTGTCCCAGTTTACAAAAACTCTCTCTACTCATTTCAATTTTGTAATACGTAGGATAAAACGGAATAACTGCATAGAAGTCAATTATTTCCTTATACTATTATTTACCGAAACTGAATATATCTATTTCCTTTTCTTGAGAATATGGACGGACACAATCGACGACGCTTATAGGTGGTTTTCCTTGCTGAATGGATGTCATTCATGCCTTATGTATGTATAGACGGTAATCACATCCGGGTATCTGAGTGAATAGGCTGACGATACGGTATAAGCTAAATTGGGAGCCGTAGATTTGCGCCTCACTGCTCTGCGCACGTTTGCTAAGACTGTATGGCACTCACAAGGAACTCCTCTTATGGGACCCCAGAATACTTGCTGGAAAGAAAGGGAAAGCTGTACACTTCTGGGATCATTCCCTCCAAAGCGTGTAGTATTTGAATTCAGTAATAAACGACGTTTTATCGTTAAATATTTTTTAATACAGGAAAAGGTCGTAAATTCATAAGAGAAAAAAATACACACGTGCGCGCGCACACAATTATACATAGATATCATACTATATGAGTGTGTGTGTCTGTGTGTGAAGAGAGAGAGAGAGAAGGGGGAGGGGCTGGTTGGGGAACAGGCACTAGGGAGGACATATCAAACGGTTTATATTGAACTTTGTTATCAGTCTTCGGTGGACAATGAGATAAGCTGGTCCACTCAGGGTCCTGACATGAGACAAACCCTCTTATTAAATCTTTGCCTGAAAGTCTAAGTGTATATACGTGCATACATACATATTGCGTATCCATATATATATATATATATATATATATATATATATATATATATATATATATATATATATATAAACACACACACGTTTTAGCCCTTCTTCTAATAATAACAGTGGTGACAATAAACAATTCTTGATGAAAACAATGAATCGAGTAAGGGTCTTGGTCAACTGTGGTGGGGTGCAAGCCAAGGTAAACAAGGGCACGTGGCTAGCAACTTCACTCCAGGAGACTTGCCAAAGTGACAAAGTTTATGATTGAAAACAAAATTTTTATTGTTAATAATAATAATAATAATAATAATAATAATAATAATAATAATAATAATAATAATAATAATAATAATAATAATTCAAAGAAACCTCATAATCACATGAGTTAATAAAATAAAATGGAAAAGTTAAATCCACAGTAATATGTCTGATCTTGTATTTTAAATAACAAGATCAGACATATTACTGTGGATTTACTTTTCCAATAATAATAATAATAATAATAATAATAATAATAATAATAATAATAATAATAATAATAATAATAATAATAGGGAATATAATGTAGCCCAGTTTTGACAGACTCTGAATACTGAAAGAGGCTTTGACTCTTTTTAATAGCAGGTAATTATTTACAGCATTTGATCCTAAATGAATGATGCCATTTGGTTGGCTGATGTCATTAGTGAAGTTACTGAAGTGTTAAATGAGGAAGGTGCCTCAATTTTCGGGTGCTGCTAAATTAGGGGTGTTCAGTATATGTACAGATATGAATACCTCCATGGGGTGCACTGTAGGCATTACTGAAGGTTCTTTGCAACGTCCCTTCGTCCCCTAGCTACTTTTGCTCTACCTCCATTCATATTCTCTTTCTTCCATTTTGCTATCCATCCTCGCTGAATGACCTTATAGGTCCCAGTGCTTTGGCCTTTGGCCTAAACTCGATATTCCATTCTCTTCAAAACATGAATAACCTTTATTAATAATAATTGTTTCATCACTCCCTGATATGATTCACAAATGGAACTTATTTATCCTTAGAATTTCCTGAATCTTGTGTAATTCCTCGTTGGACGAGTGGTTTTCGCGCTCGGCTACCAATCCGGTGGTCCTAAGTTCGATTCTAGGCTCGGCCAACGCGGAATCAGAGGAATTTATTTTCTGGTGATAGAAATAAATTTCTCGATGTCATGTGGTTCGGATCTCACAATAAGCTGTAGGTCCCGTTGCTACGAAACCAATTGGTTCGTAGCCACGTGAAAATATCTAATCCTTCGAGCCAGCCCTAGGAGAGCTGTTAATCAGCTCAGTGGTCTGGTTAAACTAAGATATATCTAACTTTCCTGAATCTTGTAAAATGACTAATTTTTTAAAGTACATCACAAGAAAGCTGTGAACGTGAGAGAGAGAGAGAGAGAGAGAGAGAGAGAGAGAGAGAGAGAGAGAGGAAAAAGTTAAGTATATCTTAGTTTAACCAAACCACTGAGTTGATCAACAGCTCTTCCAGGGCTGGCCAGATGGATTACATATTTTTACATGGCTAGGAACCAATTGGTTACCTAGCAACATGACCTACAGCTCATTGTGGGATCCGAACCACATTATACCGAGAAATTCATTTCTATCACCAGAGACAAATTCCTCTGGTTCCACGTTGGCAGAGCTGGGAATCGAACTCGGAACTACCAAATCGGTAGGCAAGCATGTAACCCAATCGTACACCGAGGAACATAGAGAGAGAGAGAGAGAGTCAGCGACTCTCTCTCTCTCTCTCTCTCTCTCTCTCTCTCTGTGGCATAGTACACGTGTCTCATTGCAAGACATGTCCCTAAAGCCCATCGATGGTATAAGACTTAACTCTCTCTTTGATCTTCTAATGTTATTACGTAACCATTTAAACTTGACGCTTTTTCTCCCCTGTGCCAATAGGCTTTCACTGTCTAATTTTTTCATCAGATGATAAGACTAACATTTCCCAAAACTTCCCTACTTACTTGTGAGTAAATAACCTTTTTCTTTCTCTCTCTATACAGGACACCATTCCCTAGACTCCTAGAGTACCCGTGTATAAAGATTCTGATTTGTCATCTGCTAATGGGATCTTCGCTTCCACCCCCCTTTCTAAGCATGCTTCTATATTTCCTTACATTGCAACATAAAACAAGATTATCACTACCCAGTGTATTCACCTACACCACCTACACACGGATGTTCCTTGAACGCTTTATTATAATATAATAGGACTATCATTCCCAACACCCATCAACATACTGAGATATTTCCTTTACATTTCATCGGGTAATAATACCATCTTTTTAATTTTTTATGTATTTCTCTCAATAATAATAATAATAATAATAATAATAATAATAATAATAATAATAATGATAATGATAATGATAATGAGATGATGATGAATGAGTTTTGTGATTGTTATTGATGATGAATAATGATTATGATTAATAGATTTTTTCAAATGATTAATCGGTGATAAATAAATTGAATGAAATAATGATAAAATGATGAATAATGATAATGATAAAGATAAGGAATGATATGTGATAGTATGATGATAATAATGATAATGATAATGATAATGATGATTATGAATAATGATGATAATGATAATGATAGAATGATAATGAATGATGATAATGATCATGATGAATAATGTGATGATAATGATGATGAGGTAATGATACTGATAATGATGATGATAATGATGCATAATAATGATAACTGATTAATTGTGATAATGATAATGATAATGATAATGATAATGATAATGATGATGATAATGTGATAATGATTAATGATAATGTAATGATATAATGATAATGTAATGATAATGAATGATGATGATGATGATGATATGATAATGATGTATGATGATGATGATGATGAGATAAATGATAATGATAATGATGATAATGATGAATTTATGATATGATGATGATAAGATATAATGAATAATGATAATGAATGAATGATAATAATGGAGAAACACATTTACAGTTTGTATGGGTTCGTATATCTAAAAATAAATCTCTATAGAGAGCTTTCGAACATATTCCTAAAGCTCTCTGCAGAGATTTATTATTTGGATAAATGTACCCTTACATAACTATGGACTTGTTTCTCCATTTTAAGACTCGTGCTACTGTAAGGACTTTTCAATAATAATAATAATAATAATAATAATAATAATAATAATAATAATAATAATAATAATAATAAGTATCTGCAAATCCTTACGCTTACAAACTTAAAGCATTTAAGAAAAGGTGCTGCTGTACTCATATACATGAATGTGTGTGTATTTAATTTTACACATACGGCGTATGAAGATACGTGTATATAGGTGACATTAGTCACGTCCAAACTACCTCGATATGTGGAACTGTGAGCAGAGAGAGAGAGAGAGAGAGAGAGAGAGAGAGAGAGAGAGAGAGAGAGAGAGAGAGAGAGAGAGAGAGATTAGGCTTATCCGTTCTCCTGGGATGTCATGTGAGATTCCGAGTAATGTCTGGAAAAGCAATGATATAAACGTGAAGTATTTGTATATTATGACATAACCTAAATCGTTTTGAAATTCTAAACAAAATATCGGTATACTTCTTTTCACTTATACTTCTTTTTTATTCGCTTTCCGAAAACACTTGTGTATTTGTGAATTAATTTTCGCTTATTTCACAACCTGCTTTGTTGTTGTTGTTCCTGCTGTTGTTGTTCTTGTTGGGGGTTGTTTGGAAAGGCCTATGGAAAAGCCTAAAAGGGTCTGAAAAAGATGTTACACGTTGAGTTAAAGATACAGGAATTTTAGGATGAGACCTGTATGATTTATCTATTAGAATGAAATTGTAAAAAAGAAGTTATGTGCATATTAAACAGTACAGAACAATTACTTCTATTAAAAATATTGCGTTTTTATTTTAACTATCGTAGGTGAAACAACGCGCTATTTGCCCGTAGATGTTAGCAAGCGCCCCGAGTAAGATGGAGGTAGGATCACGCCTTGTTCTTTTTGAAAAAAAAAAAAAACGTTACTGGCTAAGTTTATTTCTGGTCATGCGGACAAACACGTTTATTGGTAGTAATTAATATATTTTCAGTTGCATTGAAATCAACCAATAAACCTTATTGGCTAAAGGTCGTTCACGTATTCAACTACGTGAAATGAAGAGGGTGAATTTTTCCTCTTATTTCCCCTTATTTCCCCTTATTTCCCCTTATTTCCCCCGTATGAAGAGATATTTATGGCAGAAATTTCTCTCGAAGATAAAGAAAATAAATAAGGGGAATTTAAAACCACACTAATTTAAAAATGTACAAAATAAAATTAAAAAATTATGTAGAATTCCTAAAAGTAATTTATAGACATCACCCATCCTTGAATTTACAGATAAAAATGACCTCGGTGTCTAAAGCACTTAGAGATTATAACAAAGATGATTATGGAACAATAGAATCACAATATGAAATGTTTCCCTTAACAAATTACACTGTTGTGTTTGCACTTTGCTTGTATGAACTTCATATTCCATTTTCCAAAACTAACACATTAATATATATCAAAATAGAACAGCCCTCAATAAACAATAAAAAGAATTATTCGCATAAACTGAGCTCATATTGTTACGCGCAATATACTCAACTAAGAAAAAAGTATATAAAAAATTCACCACACGCTCGAACTGGCAAATAAAAGTATTTCAAAAAGTAATGGCATGTTTATGTCAACAAATATGAAAATAAAAAAAAATGTAAAACGCCTCATTAAAAAGGAATGAAGATTCCTACGCGTCCTTCATATGAAGACTTCAGGGAAAGAAATCACGGCTCCCTCGACCTGGCCTCAGAATCTAAAAGCGCCTCCCTCAAACTCATTTCCCATTTCCGTCCGCATACAGGAAGGGCCACAACCGTTCGCCCGTCTCCTTTCTGATTCTGGAATTATTGGACAGCAGAGAGCAAGTCTGGGGAAGGAAATAAAGGTGGGGGTGGGGGGTGGGTCATATCATCCTGATCTCTACCACTCCCCCTCTTCCCTCGCAGTCTCTATTTATAGCATCTTCGTTAACACCGCAGGATGTCACAACAACCGGCGTCCTTCGTAAGGACGAGATTCCCGTGGAAGCCAGTGCGGTTCCCCGTCTCTATCAGCTCTCATTCGCCCCTTTCCTCTTTCTTTTTTCTTTTTTTTAATGTTTGGTTGTTTCGTTTTGGCGAGTCCATCGATTTCATTGGACAGTC
>NC_087211.1:74262119-74269619 GCF_015104395.2 Macrobrachium nipponense | reverse complement strand
TTTGATCCTTTTCTTTTTTTATTTAGTGAATTTTTTACAGCGGAGCTTGGCTAACCGTGCCGTTCGTCGGATAGTTTGTTCAATAATAATAATAATAATAATAATAATAATAATAATAATAATAATAATAATAATAATAATAATAATAATAATAATAATAATAATAATAATATCTGTATACTGGAAAAAGACCTTCTTTCATACATGTTTTACTAAAAATAATGGCAGAATTCACAGAATTGCTTTTATACAAACTCATTGCAATTCTCCTTATGATTTGTCTTTCTAGCGTGCTAGAAAGACAAATCATAGGGAGAATTGAAAGACTTTTGTATAAAATTAATTCTGTGAATTCTGCCATTATTTTTAATAAAAAAATAAAACATGAGCAGCAAAGAAGAGACCACCGACAGATGGTATCTTGTTTGTCGCCTTTTCATAAGTTGTATTTCAACAGGGATCTTTCACATTCATAATTGATCTCTGATTCGTTTTTCCTGCCGAGAGTGACCAGATTAGCTGAACAGCAGCACCAATATGGCATAAATGTTTAGCCTCGCTGTAGAACTTCTTAGTTTCAGAGGTCCTTTATTCCTCGCACTGTTGGACTGTGGAACCTTCTCCTGAGGATGTCATGCATTTGTAACTTCAAAAGGTCAAGTGAAGGGGAAAAATCCATTAGTACCTTAATGCTGTTCTTGGATTTCAATACATTTTTATCTATTTATTAATCTATTTTTTTCTATTTAATAAGTAAGATCTCTTCTCTCTGTATTTCCCTTTACCTCTTCTTCCTTCTTCCTAATGAACACCATAATATTCTTTGGAAGCTTGAATTTTAAGTCAGTGGCCCCTGTGGGGATCTTGTTCCATATGAATATGGTTCATCTTCTGAATAATAATAATAATAATAATAATAATAATAATAATAATAATAATAATAATAATAATAATAATAATAATAATAATAATAATAATAATAATAATAATAATAATAATAATAATAATAATAATAATAATAATAATAATAATAATAATAATAGGGAAAGAGAATCTACAAATGCGTGTTGGCAATGCATTAAAAATATATGAATGAAAATGTTGGGAATTAATTTCGAAACAATTGTAATACTTTACCAGCGTGTAATTTGGGATTTAATTTCCGTGTCGAATATTCGTGTTGCTGTAAGATATTTTTAATTTATATCAATAATAATAATAATAATAATAATAATAATAATAATAATAATAATAATAATAATAATAATAATAATAATAATAATAATAATAATAATAATAATAATAATAATAGGTTCAATTTTATTAATTTTTTGAAGCTGTTTGGAAAACGTAAGAGAGCTCTGAAATTAGCATCATATATACATCATACATCTAGTTATAAGGGTGAGTTTTTCAACCGAAACTAATAAGACACAATATGATTTTTTCAAAGTCCTTTATTATTGAAACTATTCACCCAGAAATTTATTTTAGAACTTTCATGATCTTATCCCTTTTCATTTGATGACCTCCCAAGTTCATAGGATCTTAAAAGGATTATCTGATTCTATGAATTAAAATAGAAAACGTCTGTTCTCGTAGTAATACTAAGATAATTTTCCAACCAGGAACTTCGAGAGAGCTTTGTCATTTTGGGCCTCTGAATTGTTTTGCATCTGTCTTTGGTCTTTAGGGGCTTTCTCGTTTGCTGAAACATTTAAAACAAATTTTGCAGCCTTTAGGTGGCTTTTTAAAACAGGTGGCGTAGTTTAGATCATTTCTGCTTTAGGAAACTAAACCTAGGCACTAGAAAATTCACCAATTTTGAGGATCTTAATAAGCTTCGTTTCTTTTCCTTTCCTTTAGTCTAGAGTCTCCTTGTTGTTGGTTTCAACGTGCACATCAAATCCGTCGGAAATTCCGTTGATGTATTTGTGAAATACAAGGCAGGGTCGTTCACCTCAGGCACAGCCATATCTGCCGGTCTAGGTGTCGCCATTATAAGAAAAAGTTTAGAGAAATTACCAGAAATGCTCTTTGAAGAGTATTGTATACATTCAAGAAATATGTCATATCCAGTGTTTCTTGAGGTTATACGTTCTTCAGATGGCTTTCAACATTTATGAACTTGCATGAAGTTGAACAGTTTGACATTTTTTAGGAATTTCCATTATCTTTTAAATCGCTCTCAATTCAGTTTTGACTATTTCGATTCCCCTTGCAAAAGGCACATTCTACGGTTCTTTGAGGAAATCGGTAAGTTTCAGGGCCTCTGCAGATTAGGTCTACTTGGATCATACTTTAGGCTTAATAGCGAAAATCTGTAATGTCAAAGACAGCTGAATGCCCTCTTCTAAACCAAGCCAGGAAAACAAAGGAAGAGGAAAAAAGAAAGACTTTTATGCATCTCAAAGGAAAAAAAGCTAAAAGTCAGAAAACCAGAAGTAGGAAAAGAATTCCAGTGTGACAATACCAAGAATAAAATTGGCTGAACCGCACAGTCCTTTGATTATTTATATTTGTCTTTTTTGGCGTTCTTTCCAGCGGTTATTTTCCATCATATATTTGGAGTTTGCATAAAATTGATTCTTAAGTTTGCCTCTCTGTAAAACCTCTTTCGATCAAATTTTTTCTTACGGTTTAAAAAAACTGCGTTTTAAGTGCATGAGTTTTTCCCCCAGACATTTTTCCATTCAAGTTATTGGCAGCGATCCATTTTATTGAAGAGGCGCCTCGAAACGGTCTGAAAATCGTACCTAGATTGTGTGGTCTTGTATCGGTTACAGTTCGATACTGAGCTTTCGACAGAATTCCTTCTAGTATAAACTGCAAAACCTCGGGAGGAATGTAACCATTTCTGGCGCTATCAAAGGCACGTGTCATCGATATTTCGGCCGAGCTTCGGAGATCTGTCTGTCCCTTCTGGGGCCGTTCAAACATCCCAGTATCAATTTGCCTCAGTGGTGGATGCGTCTCTTTTCCTTATATGAGCCTTTCAGGATATCAGTTCGCAGCTATTTCAATGTCGTCGGAGTACTTTCTCATTTCTGCTGAGTGTATACGCATACATGCATAATAACACATTTCACTGGAGATGTGTATGCTGTAAATACAACAAAGTGTTTAGGAAGGGTGTTTCTTCTGCCTGAATTTTGTATCTATTTAATGCGTATTGTATATTGGTGTATGCCCATGAATGGGCAGAACCTAGCTACTACGCATGAATACAAGCAGGGTGCCATTGTGAAGATTAAGGGTGAAAGACTGTTAGGGCCTATTGGCATTGGACCGTTAGTTGCTGGAACATTAGATCACTCCACCCTTCATCGAGTTCATGAGTTTCTGGAGTGCTTTCTTACAGATGCAAGGATGAAAAGACAAAGGTTTATACTTTAGAAGAACTTTTTATTAGCGATTTGCGAATTGATGAAGTCAATTTGAATTCTTTCCCAATTCTTCTTTTAATGGTTTTGTCCTTTGAATAGGATTTTTCAAGTACGCAGTGCCCAGACCTTTCATTAAGGTGCCTCAAGAACTTAAAAAATGCGAAAACTCTGAGAATTCACGGAAAAATTCAAGACTTGCCAATTCAAAAACATGCGTTACCAAAGAGGTCAAAACGGAAACTGCAGCTGACAAATAAATTGAGGCCTTTTTAGAAAAGAAAACCAATTAGAATAAATGAATAAATACGGAAATTAGTCAACAAAACCTGGATGATAAGTGACAACAGACACAAAAGAACAGACTCACCGCTATATTCGTAGATACCAGGACAGATCTCCTCCAACTTCCTGTCCTGCCCTTCCACCGTGAGGAAGAGATTAGGTAGAGTAAATCTCCTCATTTTCACGTCAGCCGCCGTGCCAATCCCTCCAATCATCCCACCGCCAATCCCCCCCATTTCCACCCCACTGACACTCCCTCCTCGCTTTACATTCCCTGTCCCGTCTCTCTCCCCTCCGTGTTCGCCTGTCACGACACAGCTTTCCATTCCTTCTATTTCTCCTCTTCTTCCTCCTCCTCCTCCTCCTCTTTGGCGTTTGGTTTCCATGTCTCCAAGACCTCCTCCTCCACCTCCACCTCCTCCTCCTCCTCCTCCACCTGCTCCTCCAGCCATATTTCCAGTGGCCATCGTTGAGCACATTTCCAGGAAGCTCACTGATCTCAGAAGAAATCAAGGAGACTGACGCTTGAGTTCACTACTTGCTATGTGGGTCGACATTCTTGGTTTTTCTTTGGTTTCCGAAATCAGTTCTAAAAAGGTACTTTTTAATGCCTTTTATTTTCCTGCCAATGATGAGTTGTTGATGTATAATCCTACAGATGTAATCGAGCCAAATCTGGCTCTGTAATAAGGTCCGGTATTTTGTTCTTTACTTTTTAATTTTCGTTCTACTCTTCCTCAGTAATATGACACACTAAATCTTGCATAAACTGAGATTTTAATTCCATGCTGCAAGAATTAACATCTGCACCGTTCAAGCCTCCGAAAAAGTCGCGTTTAAGCACACAGAAGGCATTTCCGAAACTTCTCCCTCCTCCTCCTCTTCTTCAACTTTTGCAACGACGAAATTGGGCTGCAGTCGCCAACCACAGCGTTCATAGTTCCTCAAGAATAAAGGTCTCTTTTGTGAGGAAACGTTTCAATTAAACCTCCATGATGAAGTTTGTAGAAGAGCTGACAGATTGTTGTCTTAAGAGCAGCCCGACTGATGAAACCCACCGGGGAAGTCTTTGTTCGAACTCTTTGTTTCTCCGTCCATTGTTTGTTTTTAAACGGCTTGGAAAAGTTCTGAGTAAGTCTCCTCAAAGCGAAAGGAGGTGTTTCCAGCGGTGGTCATTTACCAGTCAGGCCAGCTGGGGGCAGACGAATTGAGCTGCATTCCTCTCCCGAACGAATGCATCTTTTAAAGCGAGAAGTAGTCGCGTAGGAATGGTCGACATACGCACGCACAAACACACGCACTCACTCACACACATGCACCTGTTGAACGTTCCAGGTCGACTACCGAACTTAGCTTCCACTCCGCCACCTACCTGCTCTTGCGCAACCTGCAAGATGTATGATAACGCTAGAAAATTCTTCATTACCATCTGCTTTACTACATTTCAGCCTTTCCCTTTTGCTTTCATTGTTAATCGTTTTCATAATTCATCGAATTGCAAGGGAAAATCCTCGTTAACAATGTCATCTTACCTAATCGCACGAAGGTGCCGAGTAGATCCGCTATACACATGCATAAGGCATCGCTCGTGGATTTCAACCAACTGGCGCCCGAATTATGAAGATTCAAGCTGGATATTCATGACTTGAGTAGATGACTTAAGTTGCAAAATATTGATGAAATCTGCGTAACCTTTAGGCCCGCCCTCCCCCCTTCTCTCTCTCTCTCTCTCTCTCTCTCTCTCTCTCTCTCTCTCTCTCTCAAATGGCTTACTTGTGTCGTTGTTTCACTGTTTATCTTGTATCAAGTTTTCACGACGAAAGTGCATTTTGCTCTGTCCCTGTATGTCTCGGTATCCGTTTTTTTTTTTTTTTTTTTTTTTTTTTGCATTTTTTATTGGTCGTTCGGTTGCACTCATGTGTTTGAGAGAGCGAGAGAGAGAGAGAGAGAGAGAGAGAGAGAGAGAGAGAGAGAGAGAAAAAAAAAAGAGAGAGAGAGAGTCTAAAATATGAGTTCGTTCATCTTAAATCCCCTTAGACGACTGCAAATAGAAATCGGAGACACAACTGTGTGGTTTTAGCAGAACAGAAATTCGGACCTAAAGCTATGTCCCGCTGACCCAGAATTGAGCGGTTTTACGTTGGTAAAATATTCTTAGCTCTCCTGAAATATTGGTTCGTTACAGTGGCGGTTCTGCTTCAGGAAATTTGCAGCTGAACTTGTATGAAAATAATTTTAAAATGTACGAACGATAATAAAATATACATTATATTATAATATATATATATATATATATATATATATATATATAATAACATACATACATACATACATACATACATACATACATACAATACATACATACATACATACATACATACATACACATAGTCACTCACAAAATGACGAGAGTAAACCCGAAAACATTTGATAAGAATTTCAAGAAATTTGCAAATTCAACGTCTCCTTTCCTCTCTTTCAGCTATTACCTCAGAAAGAGCTTACGTACTGTATAACTTGGATCTGGTTATTAAAATGATTTTAATTTTTTCTGACTCCTTGCATTTTTCTAATTCCAAATTAATGTTATCCTTCTACTATAGGCAATGCGCATCTCCCAAGGCTGTGGACTTGGATGCAAGTTAGATGATATCTTTCGATTCATGACGGGCAATAACAGCTATAATAGAAACAATAAGAGCGACGACGTATTGAGAAAAACAATACATATGCGTAAATCATTAGCTTCGATGCTAACGATAAAACTAACTGCGCTAAATTTAACTAACGAGTTCAGAAGCAAGTCAATCAAATTTCATGAATCCAAATTTTTCTTTAATAGCAATGTAGTTTGAAAGAAGTTCACACACACACACACACACACACACACACACACACACATATATATATATATATATATATATATATATATATATAATATATATATATATATATATTAACCACATTATTATTAAGCACAATTTAAAGATACCAACGTTCGACAGCTTACAGGGCAAAAAGTAAATGAAATATGGCAGGATAACACCGTAGAGTTTTCGGTTTTCAATGTTACCGCTAAGTTCATGGAAATGGTCGATGAAACCGTAGACTTTTGTCGATAAAAGAAAAAAACCATTAGTTGAAATGGGTTACTACGAGATTCAGGGCCACTGTAACACGGTTTTTTGGACTTTGCTCCTTATCAAAGCATCGGATGTAGCTGAAAGTTGACATATGTATATTTTACAACCACACACAAATTTTGTCAGCATTATCAATAACCTAAACCCGATAGTTTTAATTTTTATAGAGTAAAAATTATCTAGCCGACGCCATGGCCAATGATTACGAGCCAAGAGTTGAAAAACATTCATAACGTAAGCAAGGTAAACACCGTTTTACGAAATGTTGCCCCGCCCATCCGCCAGACAGAAACTTCATTCACCTTGTTCCATCGGCTCTGAAACCCATAGCAGTCAAGAATGGCTAACAGGATTTGGAATTTTCCCCGTGGTTGCAAAACTGCATTTGTCTTACGACTTCTAACTTTATACAGTCAAGAGAAAGCCCATGGCCATACTTACTATAGCCTGAATAGGTAATTATTCAGTTTATAGTTTAAATCCAATGTTTATGGTCTGATTTGTATTTAGCGTAACGTGATTATAATACCTGTAATGTCATTCAGGATTTTGAAGATTTCCATTAACTATTCACTATGCCACCAAGAGAGAGAGAAAGAGAGAGATTGTATGTAATCGGACTTTATATAACTATTTTTGTTAAAATAAGATTTTTATCCAAAGTAAAAACAAGCTTATATGTGCTAAAA
>NC_087211.1:74207119-74257119 GCF_015104395.2 Macrobrachium nipponense | reverse complement strand
TAATAATAATAATAATAATAATAATAAATCGTCTTATATCCTTTAGTGTGATTCTTCTGGAATGGAGAGAAATCCTTTGTAAATGAAGGAGAAATGACGCGTTTTCAACTGATGTTGTTTCCCCATTCATTGGCATCAGGACATCAGTGATGAAGTGTTCTAAGCCTTTTTCTCTTCATCCAAAGCTTTCTTTCATGTTGATCGATTTATTGACTGATTTAGTACTGCAGATGGCGTCGCAACTCCCGCAGTTGCTGTCTGACGCCGAGTTCTTTCGTGTGTAACTCACCCCATTAACTCATTTTGTTACCAGGACGTTTACATTTTTTGTTTAGTTTCACACGATCGCTTCTTGGAGATTTTCCGTTTTCTGTTTTGAAACTGAAAAGTGGCGTTGTTTTATGGACTGCAAAGGGAGGTAGTTTTCAAGTTGGTCCTAAGACAGGATAAAAAGTGCAGCCTAAAGCCTTCTCTTGTTTGTATGTATGTATGTAGTATGTATTTAAGTAAGTAAGTACGTATGTGTGTGTATATATATATATATATATATATATATATATATATATATATATATATATATTGACTGGTAAAAGTGTTCTGTAACAACAGAATTCCATCTAATAAAAGGAGCCCATAAAAACACCAAAATGTAGAGAGAAAAGTACTATATTTCAGAGACTGCTGTCTCTCTCTTCAGGTATATGAATGAGAAAAGTTTACAGAAAAGGTGGTATTTATACCAAGAGATTCGTCCACAAGTAAGCCAATTTAGGTCACCCCCGCTGATAATCTTCCTTTAATCTTCTTAAGCGTTGGTTGAATGAACACTGCGTCGACGATGTCGGATGTCCAATTCCCTTTTGAGATGTTCATTACCTGCTTCTCTTTTATTAAGGCCGATTCCATCATTTGACTCTTGTACCGGCAGTTGCTGCTATAAATTACACGTGACATATTCCAGTTTATTCTATGGTTATGTTCATTTATATGATTGAAAATAGCCGAGTTCTGTTGTCCATACCTAACTGACCGTTTGTGTTGTATTAATCTCTGGGGAAGTGATTTACCTGTAAATCCGATGTAAGATTGGTCACAGTCCTGGGCATGGGATCTCATATACCCCAGAGTCTTTGGGCGATGTCTTTTGTTGGACGTTAACTCAGGGATTTGGCTAAGGTATTTGGGTAGTAAATGCAAAAGGGTTGGATTTCCCAAGGGTGTGAGTTACTCTCTTAATCGTCCAGGTGGGGAAGTTTTTATTTTATTGTTGGGTGTGTCTCTGGTCTTGTCTTTAGGGGTCGGTAGAAAATTACGTTTGCTTTTTGAATTGCTTTCTCAATTATATGGTCAGGATACTTTAAAGATGAAAGTTGCTTGCGAATTAGTTCAAATTCTTTTTCCAGGAAATCTGGGGAACAAATTCGTAAGGCTCTTAAGAATAGGTTGCTAGCTAGACCTATCTTGATGGTATTGTCATGATAGCTAAAATAGTGAATATATGAAAGTGAGAACGTTGGTTTTCTGTATATGGTAAATTTGTATTCTGTCGTGTCTCTGATTATTAAAACATCAAGAAAAGGAATTTTGTTGTCTATTTCCCATTCAACTTTAAATTTGATGCTGGGCACTAATGCGTTTAATTTTGAGAGGAATTCATTAAAATTACCCCACTTATTATCCCAAAATGTTAGTATGTCATCCACGTATCTCATCCACAGCATGTTTTTGGGTTTTATTGCATTTATTACTGTAGTTTCAAAGTATTCCATGTACAGATTGGCTAAAATAGGACTTAAAGGACTACCCATACTACAACCCGGAATTTTTGCTTGTAGAATGATTCCCCGAATGAAAATACGTTATTAGATGCACATAATTCAACTAACTTTATTATTTTTTCAAGTGCCAAAGGGAAATGATCTGAATAGGGGGATAATTTTTCCCTTAAAAACTGAAGAACGTCCTGTACTGGTACTTTGTGAATAGGGGAGTCGACGTCAAGGCTTAAAAGTTTATGTTGTGAAGTGGTATAATGTGCTTCTCTGAACTTTGTGACAAAAGTCTTCCGAATGTTTGATGTGACTGGGAGAAAAAGTGCCTAAAAAAAAAGGAGAAAGGAGGCCAGCTAACCATTTAGAAATTTTGTAATTGAAAGCTCCGGCGCATGAAACGATGGGTCTGAATGGAAGATTGTCTTTGTGAGTTGGGAAGACCATAAAAGTAGGGTGGGTAATTTAGGATTAATTACTTTAAATTTCTCTAATAGTTCAATACTCTTTTTGTCTTGCCAATTAATCTTACTTTCCGAAAAAATTCTGTGGAACGTTCTGGAGGGGATTTTTCGTCAGTTTTTCGTAAGTATTTGTGTCGCTAAGGAGCTGGTTGATTTTGTCGAGGTAGAAGTCGTGTCCATTATTACAATTTTGCCGTCTTTGTCGGATCTACTTATTATAACATCTAACTTTTTTAGCGAGTGGATGGCTATCATGAATCTGCGGGGAACAGGATATTTCTTATGAAGGTCAGTTAAAGCATTTAGTAACACTCCTTTTAAACATATCTCTTCACGGCTGTAGTTTTTGTCAGATATGAATTTATCAAAAGCGACACAAATACTTACGAAAAACTGACGAAAAATCCCCTCCAGAACGTTCCCACAGAATTTTTCGGAAAGTAAGATTAATTGGCCAAGACAAAAAGAGTATTGAACTATTAGAAGAAATTTAAACGTAATTAATTCCTAAAGTTACCCTACTTTTAATGGTACTTCCCAAAAACTCACAAAGACAATCTTCCATTCAGACCCATCGTTTCATGCGCCGGAGCTTTCAATTACAAAATTTCTAAATGGTTAGCTGGCCTCCTTTCTCCTTTTTTAGGCACTTTTTCTCCCAGTCACATCAAAACATTCGGAAGACTTTTGTCACAAATTCAGAGAAGCACATACCACTTCACAACATAAAACTTTTAAGCCTTGACGTAGACTCCCTATTCACAAAAGTACCAGTACAGGACGTTCTTCAGTTTTTAAGGAAAAATTATCCCCCTATTCAGATCATTTCCCTTTGGCACTTGAAAAAATAATAAAGTTAGTTGAATTATGTGCATCTTAATAACGTATTTTCATTCGGGGAATCATTCTACAAGCAAAAATTCGGGCGTAGGGAGATTGGGTAGTCCTTTAAGTCCGATTTTAGCCTAATCTGTACATGGAAACTTTGAAAACTACAGTAATAAATGCAATAAAACCCAAAAACATGCTGTGGATGAGATACGTGGATGACATACTAACATTTGTTTTGGGATAATAAGTGGGGTAATTTTAATGAATTCCTCTCAAAATTAAACGCATTAGTGCCCAGCATCAAATTTAAAGTTGAATGGGAAACAGACAACAAAATTCCTTTTCTTGATGTTTTAATAATCAGAGACACGACAGAATACAAATTTACCATATACAGAAAAACCAACGTTCTCACTTTCATATATTCACTATTTTAGCTATCATGACAATACCATCAAGATAGGTCTAGCTAGCAACCTATTCTTAAGAGCCTTACGAATTTGTTCCCCAGATTTCCTGGAAAAAGAATTTGAACTAATTCGCAAGCAACTTTCATCTTTAAAGTATCCTGACCATATAATTGAGAAAGCAATTCAAAAAGCAAACGTAATTTTCTACCGACCCCTAAAGACAAGACCAGAGACACACCCAACAATAAAATAAAAATTCCCCACCTGGAGACGATTAAGAGAGTAACTCACACCCTTGGGAAATCCAACCCTTTTGCATTTACCTACCCAAATACCTTAGCCAAATCCCTGATTAACGTCCAACAAAAGACATCGCCCAAAGACTCTGGGGTATATGAGATCCCATGCCAGGACTGTGACCAATCTTACATCGGATTTACAGGTAAATCACTTCCCCAGAGATTAATACAACACAAACGGTCAGTTAGGTATGGACAACAGAACTCGGCTATTTTCAATCATATAAATGAACATAACCATAGAATAAACTGGAATATGTCACGTGTAATTTATAGCAGCAACTGCCGGTACAAGAGTCAAATGATGGAATCGGCCTTAATTAAAAGAGAAGCAGGTAATGAACATCTCAAAAGGGAATTGGACATCCGACATCGTCGACGCAGTGTTCATTCAACCAACGCTTAAGAAGATTAAAGGAAGATTATCAGCGGGGGTGACTACAAATTGGCCTTACTTGTGGACGAATCTCTTGGTATAAATACCACCCCTTTTCTGTAAACTTTTCTCATTCATATACTGAAGAGAGAGACAGCAGTCTCTGAAATATAGTACTTTTCTCTCTACATTTTGGTGTTTTTATGGGCTCCTTTTATTAGATATATATATTATATATATATATATATATATATATATATATAATATATATATATATATATATATATACGTATATTTGTGTGTGTATGAAAACTTACAACAGGCGTGAAGGTGCCAAGCCTGGATGCAGACGTGTGTTTGAACACAGGGGTAACAGCCATTTCCCTTTCGAACGAAAAGCAAACGCGCAACATGCCCCAGGAACCTGGTGTCAGTAGCAGTGGGTCACACTGAGTGAGCGAGTGAACGTTATATTCGCCGTCATGTCACGAAACAATAACAGCGACAGAGAGCTTTGTGATATTAAAGAGGACGTCTTGTATCAACGCCCTTGGGGACCGTTGCTTGCTGCTTTTCCCACATCTGTATGCAGATATTCATTTGTCTGTTTATTTACTACCTTATTTATCTATACTTTTTCCGTTCCATTTACTTGTCCCGAGTCCATATTCTGATTTCTTTATCGGTTTTATCGTGAAAAGGTTCACTTTTCTGCCGGTGTTCGTAATCATTCATCTCATCGATTCATTCTCCTTTTTATTCAAATTTGTCATTCATTTTCTTCTAGTTATATGTTCTTTTAAATTTACTCTTTCAGACTTTTCGTTCATTTCCTTTCAGTTATTTGTCTTTTATTTATTTACTTATTTATATACTAACATATCAACAGGAACTGACTGTTGGTTAGAACTCATCCCAGGATATACCTGCACCTTTTACAGTGGGCAAACATGCAGTCTAACTAACTGTTTTAAGAAAGTAAGAAAAACACCATATAACTGTCATCCAAGGTAATGATAAGCACCTACATCAGTCCTCTGTCTGAGACACAAGGCGCCATCATACCTAAAGCACATTTTCTGTTGTCATTTTAGTTTTCTGTAAAAGAAAACAATTATTGAGATGGATATTTGTCTGTCCGCCCACAGATCTTAAAAATTACTGATGCTAGGAGGCTGCAAATTGGGACGTTGATCATCCACCACCGGCTGAGAGTTTCATAAATGCAGTATACGCTGTACAGAAAACTCGATTGTGACGAAGAAACTTCAGCGCATTTTTTACTTGTATCTCGTTGTCAGTTTACCCAAAGCAGCGGCCAGTATATAGTGGTATCAGAAGTGATGATGCCTTTTTTTCGTCATCTTGCAATCCAGAAATCGATATCTGTTTGCGCGGGAATGAGCTATCTTAGTACTACTGCATAATTTCTATAGCACATCACATTCGAAGTCAAAAGCAAACACCAGTCGGAAGGTCCCTTGGACCTGCTCAGTACAAGAGTCAGCAATACTCTATTCTACTGTTAAATACAACAACACTACTACTACTACTACTTACTACTACTACTACTACTTACTAAAATAATAATAATTAATAATAATAATAATAATAAGAATAATAACTAATTAATCAATAAATCTGAAAACTTCTGAAACCCTGAATCCTATAAATCATATTAAACTACATCAGTATGTCAGTTATGTAGAGCTTTTCAAACTTAAATTTAAAATAATCTAGGATATATTTTGAAAGCAAATTGATCGAAAAATTTCCTAATCAAATGTTCATAGAATTATATATTCAAGTGCATCACAAGTCATCAGGTTTACACTTTTGAGTTAGTGTAAAAAATACTTATTTTTTGTGCTCGAAAGTCTATTTGAGTCTGTAATTTTTATATATGTTGAATTTTTATAGGAAGTACACATTATTCCTTGTGGTACATTACCCGTAACAACATCAGCTAATTTAAATAGTTTTTTACCGCAATTATCTAAACAATGCCTTTTAGGTTATAATTGTCGTAAGGTAGTGTGCACTATAATTATTGCTAATTGTGCTGAGCATTTATTTACTAAAAGATGATAAAAAATAAAACGGTTATGCTACACAATAATAACGTTATGCCTCAATATAGGTATTCTTAGTTTTCTTTAATATAAAATCTGCTATAGAAAACGCATACTCAGATTGTTATCGAACAGAAACTTCCACGGTTTACGGTAAAATGTTTGTTATATATATTATGATTGTTTTTTTAATTCTCGGCACTATTTCATCAGAAAAAAATGCGCTCTACGGGGCCACACCTTAACCAAACTCCCTTATCGAATTTTAATAATCTATTAAAATAAATTAATACCAATTTTAACCTGAATGATAAGCTGCCCATTAAAGGCATAAGGTAATTTGAATATTAACGAACGACTAGCCTATGGGGGTAAGTTAGTCCTGCCGTAACCTACTGAAAAGATACCTACATCAACCTAACTATTAGTTTGTTAGTATATTAACTATAATTTTGTGTTGTAATTTATGTAGGTTAAAATAAATTCTGGATAATTACATTAATAAATGGGCGGAAATGCCATAGGCCTGGTCTAATTCAACTCGGGTTTCATTGATTGATGACACTTTGGCGTCCCTATATCTCAGCTTTCCGGGCAAAATATATGAAAATCTTACTCTATTAATTATTAATCATATCATACAGGATTTATTTCCCTTGTTTAAGGGTAAATTCTCGGCGTGACAAAAGTAACGTGACCGAAATATTGAGATTGCAAATACTTGCAACACGTACAGGGTACTATACCTTTATGGCCAGCTGATCGTTCGTACGTTTCGTTCGTAAATAATTATAATTGGGAGGGAATTTATTCACATAATAGTTGTCTAATTATGAATAAACAGCAATAATATTAATATATTCTTGTCATTACAATATTAGAATTATAAATGATACATAAGTACAATAGACTGCTTTTCGTAATGTAACTGAGGTTTAAGGCAAAGTCAAAATATTAAATACGAACAAACAGCAAGCACCAATCATAATAGAGAACTCGTTCCCCATCGGTGTGATTGGTCGACGGGATTCTTCTTGTTTATGTTTATAGTTTGATAGACATCGGGAACAAATTAATAACGACTTCTTGTCATTAATTGAAAAATTGCCTAATTTTGAAGGCGAATTTTACCGCAAATGCCTCGATATGACTCGAGATTTTTTAATTATTAATTAAGTAATTCAATTAATTTTCACATCCATGTTTTAAAAAGCATTAAGTTATATTTACCTCTCAGTAAACTGATGATGAAACATATGTAAGTAGGAACACAGGCAAGAACTTTAAAATATAAAAAAATATATCTTATTGAGTATAAACTCGATACAGTCATTGCAAAAGAAATATGTTCATTTTTTATGTTTTAAACGGCTGTCTAAAAATATGGTCATAAGCTTGTGAAGGGTAAGGCAAAGTGATTGTGTCGGGTAAATCCATGTTTTGGAGTGTAAAAGGGATAAAAGCTGATGAAAGTGCTGGCTTGTTAATAGACATTCAAATCTCTCCGCATCCTTATGGATAGTGCACGCTGGAGGCCTTTTGTTAGTGTAATTCATTCCGTTTCCTCTGTTTTTCACAGATAAACTAATGCATAAAACAAAGGTTCGTATTTGTGTGAGAAAAATTTTTCTGATGAAACACTGACCATTAATTAAACACTGCAAAAATACGAATGTACCTACATGCTTCTCAAATGAGGAGCGTAATAAGATAGCACACTGATGTTAGGTTTGTTAGTGTTTATCAATCTTCAACATGTTTTAAGTATGTTTCTGATACACAACAAAGTTTGGTAAAGACTGCATCTAAAAATCATGACAAGGCTATAATTTATACATAAAAAATTAATATGCTGACCAAAAAAGGTTTTATGGGTAACATTTCACGAACATCTTCACTTAATCAGTCATCATTCTCACCCATTTTCAACTTTACAATGAGTTCTTGGGTTGGATTAAGTAATACCCCAGTATTTTCTGCGCAAACATAACAACGTTTGGTCTTCTTAAATTGTTCAAGAGCGCATTTTTCACAAAAGTAGCGTTGACACTTTGTTACCACACGATCAACAAAGGATTCTCGGCATATGAAACACTTGAAAGGTAAATGTCGTCATCACTTGGTATTTCCCAGTTCTCGTCTGAATCGCTGTCACCTGCGACCCTTCTTTCTTTGGAAGACTCCATATCCAGCTGCCATCCCAACTTGTAGTCAATGCGGTCATGAAGGAACTTGCAGCTGTCTGTCAAATCAAATTTATATATTTTAAAACAAAATTCACAAGTAGTCTGGATAAACTATTAAAGATAATGCTACCCTGAAGCATAACCTGTAATAAATTTGTTCAAACCAACCTAGTAGCTGAAGGCTAGCCTGAAGGGTTTGTTTGTACACATGAAACAATACATTTTACAAAAGACGACTTATATATGCCACAATCCAAGGTTTATTGCAGCCTCCCTTTGGTCCCAGCTGCATTACTTCCTACCTTTTCTTTTCCCATTGGTTTCTTACCACCTTTCTGTTACACTTTTCAGCGTTACCAGCCCTATTTTCACTTCGTTTAGAAAGAAAATACTTTGCGGGTCCTACAAGTGTCTGCATTACTTGGTGATTTTGTACATCTAACTAACTATGGTATCATGTATGCCATTTTCCTGAAATTTCTAGCAAGATATGGAGCTCAAAAGTAGAATAGGAGAATGGAAGAAATAGGAACAAATGTGTATGAAAAATAAAAGTCCTAAAACTGTAATGTTACCGGGGACCAAATACCTTTTCAGAACTACATATAGTTATATTATTATTATTATTATTATTATTATTATTATTTTATTATTATTATTATTATTATTATTATTATTATTATATTATTATATTATTATTATATAAAGGATTAGTTTATCCAGACCTCTGAGCATAATAAAGGCTCCTCTCGGGCTGGTTACATATAGTTATTAACACCTACAAGGGTTTATTAACACCCGCAAGGGTTACTACCTTGTGAGCGGCGTTTAATATCTTGGTGTTATTGCAAAAATGAAGTAAAACTCCAATATTACCTCCAAAACCACAAAATCCAGTTTCTTTATAATCTTTGCAAAGATCAGGTTGGTAATCACATCTCACGGTTGTTCGCAAGTGATCAGGTGCTCGAATGAGTCCTTTCCGCACTCCTCCTTTGGCAGCGTTACTTAGTGCTGTATCCTTCTTCTCAGAGAACTCAGTGTAGTGATTTATGCCTCTGTATATCTTATCATCTGCTTGACCTTTTTAGTTCCTGCCAAGAAAAAAGTTATTATTAATCCCATACATATATTTAACTGTTATGAGTCATATTCATATTTTACTGCAAAATTACCTCAATTTTTGCATGTGCTTTCCCCTCCCAGAAGTGAAAAGACATTTTATGAAAACTATCTGTAGAGAGTTATTGGTGGTCATGAAGTAAGGATAAACTATACTTAAAAAGGGGTAAATTCACTGCTTATGTTTCTCCCGGGTATCATTCTTATACTACCATATCAATTCCTTCTCTAAGGCCAAGATGTGGGTCTCCATTCAGTATCAGTAAAAACTGGTCATTTTCTGAGAACCCTGAACCAGCAGAAGCTAAAAATGTTCCAGAATATGGACAATTTTTATTACATAAAAGTTCAAAAATTTGAGATATTTCATTAACTTAAGAGTAATCAAAGCTGCTAGCCCTGACCTACTGAGCCTTGTATAAATGTGAGGAGTTTGCACTGAAACTAACAAACAATATAGTCATATATATGATAGCAAGTAACTTATAAATAATGTCAAAGAAATTGATACACTTAATTACAGTAACTTCAGATAATACCTGGTTAATCTTTTGTGACCTTTCAAATATTGCTTAAGCATCACGGTCTTTTTCCGTTTCAGACTGAATGGTGGATGTAGCACTCATGTCAGCTGGACCTTCTCTCTCACCTGTCCGACCTGATAGATTTATATGCTGACCTAAGAATGCAAGAAAATACTATAATGTATATTAAGGTGTGAATTGCAATACAAATCTCTAAATTAATTAATAATATACATATTCAAAGACTCAAAAAGCAAACCATTTGCCTTATGACTTATTACCCATAGCAATAAAAGGCAGCGATTGTGCTGGAAAAGATCTCCCTTTAGCAAAGTGAGTAACTTGTCTCACCTGCTTCACTGTTGCACTGTTACTGTGTGGCGTGGCAACACTGTCAAGGCAAGACCTAAATAAAGGGATCATTGTGACAAGGATACTTTATATTTATATATATTATATATATATATATATATATATATATATATATATATATATATATAATATAGTGTGTAGATGTTTGTGTACAGCCGCCTTCTGATAACAGTTCCGGCGAACGTCTTCGTCAATGAAAACTTTACCTGAGGTTATCTTTTTGTGTCAACTGTAATGTGGATAGTTTGTAATGTCTCTTAGCATTTACTTTTCGTGTGTTCTTTTTGACACTGAGTGTATGCTATTTGGATCTGGTAGTGCACTACGAAAATATATGAACATTTCAACAGCATAATTATTGGCTCGTCATCCTTAAGGGGATGGTTTTGGGCGCAGATGTCGATTTTCAGTTTTAATCGTTTTTGGTACCCTGTATGTGTGTTGTTGCCAGACGTAATATATTAAAACTCTATCTAACCTGTATATAGTTAAAAATTGACTCTCACGAAAGTATTTGCAATAAAAAATAATCATGGTATCCTTTCGTTGTACCCCATTTTGCATAAATTTGACATAGATAATCAACATTTTTATACGTTAATTCCCCCATTCCGTTGCCAGTACAGTGTTGCCAAGTCAATCGGTCATCTGGAGCCAGTTTATCCCTACGCAGAATGTGAAATGTCCTGATGTTTCTAGGGATTTTCAGAAGAATGTCCCTACGTTTTTCTTTGGCATAATCTACCAAAAACATTAGTTTGCACGTTGTTTTACTTATGAATACTGGTAGTAGAAATACATTTAGAGAAAAGTACTGTGACCAAAAATATTTTTTCTTACTGAAAAAAAAATCATCTTATTTTCACTTGTACTACTAGGTAGTGCATACACAAATTCACAGAAAAGAAAAAAAATTGAATTTCCTTATTTGAAACGCTAAGTAAACACGTACTGAGTAAAAATAAAATATGTATAATCTCTGGTTTTGGGATGCTAGAACCTATATATATATATATATTATATATATATATATATATATATATATATATATATATATATATATATATATATATATATATATATATATATATAATATATTAACAGGAGTTCATACCAAGTTTATAGCATTTCAAAACCAGAGATTATAGATGTTTATTTTTGCCCTGTATTTGTTTACTAGCGTTTCAAATATGGAAATTCGCATTTTTTAATTTGTTACTACAAGTGAAAATAAGATGTTTCATTTTCTTTGTCAGTATGAGAATATGTTTTTGGTTACATTACTTTTTATTTGTTGTATATACCAGTATTCTTAAGTAAAAACAACGTGCAAACTAATGTTTTTGGTAGATTGCTCCAAAGAAAAAATCCCTAGAAACATAGGGACATTTCACATTTTGCGTAGGGATAAACTGGCTCCAGATGACACTTAGACTTGGCAACACTGCCTGTCTTTGGTGTTGAAAGCAACTAATGGTCCTGTTATTTCTTTATACGATTCGTATGGTAAGTACGTTCGTTTGATAAGTTAATGAGATAGCCTAGTATACTCTCTCTTGATTTTAGAATAAAATACGTAGGCTAAAACTTTGGCAAGATCATTTGGTACGTCAATTTATATCATATTTATTATTTATCTTTGATATTATTTAATATTATTTCAATCCATACATATTTTATTTTTTTTTATTGGTTTTACATTTTATATTGTATATCTTTTATATTTATTTACATCGGGAGTAATTATAAATTAATTTTTACAATATAATTATTATGTTTAGGGAATTTCAACATTTTGCACGTAGGGATAAACTGGCTCCAGATGACAGTTAGACTTGGCAACAATGCCTGTCTTTGGTGGCCTACACCATCCGTTGTCAATCTGTTAACCAATTATTTTGTTGAAAGCAACTAATGGTCCGGTTATTTCTTTATACGAATAGTATGGTAAGTACGTTCGTTTGATAAGTTAATGAGATAGCCTAGCTAGTATACTCTCTCTGATTTTAGAATAAAATACGTAGGTTAAACTTTGGCAAGATCATTTGGTTATGTAAATTTATATCATAGGCCTGTGTGACTTCCTCAAGGCTACGAACTTAGCCTAGGTGTTAGCTTATCGGAAATAATGGCAGCTGAAGCTGTTCAGCTAGGATAATGTTGAATCTTCCAGAATTAGTTTGGGCCACCTAGGATAAAATACAGCTAGATCGCTGCGGCCCGTTAGCAATTTGTTCATGGTTGTTAGTGTCATGGATCCATAGGTTAAGGTTGATAATTAGCTGAAATGATTTTATGGTAGATCAAGTTAATAACTGCATCGAGTATTTCTTTGGGAATTACAGTTTCCTATAGTATTTGGGTTGTTTATTAACAATTTACCATTATATTTTGGGGCTCGACTGTAATTAATCTCTAGGGGTTAGTACTAAACACGGCGAAATGCATAGGACGCCCCAATACCTATAGGGTAAAAAACCGCACGGTACAGGGGTGGACCATGTACGATCAATGTGTACAACCCCAAGAAAACTACATTATAACGCGTCCTGACACCGGAGTAGAGGTCTTTAGCTCCGTTTCTCACCAACAAGAAGTCACGTCTGATGCCCATCTCCGATGTCAGGACGCGTTATAATGTACTTTTTTTGGGGTTGTTCACATTGATCGTACATGGTCCACCCCTGTACCATGCGGTTTTTTACCCTACTCGGTTTTTTTCCATCTGTCCATCCGCCTGTGGTGTTTGCGTATGGTAACACTGCGTCCCGGGCTTTAGATACCTAGTTACATTCAACAATAATAACAATAGGGTAAAAAACCGCATGGTACAGGGGTAGACCATGTACGATCAATGTGTACAACCCCAAGAAAAGTACATTATAATGCGTCCTGACACCAGAGTAGAGGTCTTTAGCTCCGTTTCTCACCAACAAGAAGTCGCGTTTGATGCCCATTTCCGAAAGTTCCATCTGGTATACCCAGGCTGCCAATTATGCCCTTCCCCAATGATTTCCTTGGTTTTCCTACAGGTTTTCTCACCCTGGCAATTCCATTTCTACAGTAATGACTAAATGACTTTGCCATCTTGGTCTCTGTGTGATACTTCCACTATATTCTGGCCATGAAGCTTTCCATACTATAGTCAACCTTTACAAAAAGATTTCTGCAACGTAAAATAGTACAATCCCTATTTTTCTCTATTAATTTGATGCAGTTTCTTTCCACCTCACCCATGCTGTGTTATTTGTAAAATTTTATTTAAGGTTGACTAATTTATAGACTGTGATGGGCAGAAAGTTATGAACATGTAGCCTATAAGCCCTACAAAGGTGACAAATAAAAGAAATTTATGCAATTAAGAATGGTATGTCTCAAGTGTTTCTGATGTAGGATACTACACCTACACATGACATTTATATTTTGTCTATTATGCCCCTAATTTGAATATGGCAGAATGTATCATGCACCATGGATGTTATTGATATACAGTACTTGTCGTTGAAGTAATTTTATTTTATTTATACCAATACGCGCTCATTCTTGAGTGTTCAATTTTTCATTTTTTGTTTTTAAGCTAAGTTGTCTTAATAGCTTAATACTAAGTGCATACTTAAATCCATGAAAGAGCAACCCTATTGCTTTAATTTACAGTGCCTTAGGTTGGATGGGGGGTGGGGGCAGGTTGTATAAGCAGGTGAAGCCAGTTAAAATGCCCTCTCAATTTTTATTCAGAATACAATCATTGATCTATCCCAAAGACTATTCTAACTAAGGAGATGCCCAGAAACAAAAGTCTTGATCTAAATCTTTTCCTGAATTGAATGATAGTGTATAGTGAAACCTCTCTTAATGGACTAATAGGGGGAAAGGTTGTCCGTTAAAGCTGATCATCTGTTGAAGTGAAGCATTGTTATCTTTTTTTTATTTCACAAGTGATGTTTATCGGTAGGCGAACCTTGTCTTAGGTGTGACAACCATGACATACATGAAAAGATTCACATTATGAAATAAACTAATAATATAGGTAATAAAACCATTTTCTCTTATATATTATTGGCATATCTTCATAATAAATAGCCTATTTGAAGAATAATTCCAAATCAATGAAATCAGCTTTTATCTTGCAAGCCCAGCTGACATAATGTAATCATAGAGTTATGGTTGTGCACACAGCAACCTTTATATTTTGGTAACCTTTAAAACATTTGAATGGTAGTGTAATTATGATATTAACATTTTAAAATATTAATTTTTCATGAAAAATTAATCTTTATATTGGTGGTAAATAACTATTTAGAACAATTCAGTCATGTGAATGATAATTATCGTACATTATTGTTAGTTGTTTGAGTTTGGCGATGAAATGTAAACAAAATATTTCCCTTTTAGGGGATGTGTATAGGAAAAACATGAAATATAGTTGTCTTTGTTTTGTTTATTTTGAATTCATAAGTATACAGTAAGTAAAACTGCATTTGTAATATCTTTACATAAACAATATTTCATGAGATATCTGTTGTTGCAAAAGCTATCCTGTACTCAGATGGTTATGTCAGTTAGCAGCCATCTTATACTACAAGTATGAGATAACTTTATGAAATTTTGCCATGATTTTTACCTCATCTCATATAAAGGTTGTATTATACACAGAAATATACTGTTAAATTCCAATTTTGCACAAGTTCCAAGTTTAGCGAGCGAGTAAATGTAAATGACAGCAGCCACTACCCTTTGTCGGATTTTGTCCATTAAATTTGATGTCCGTTGGATCTGGGTCTGCTGAAGTGAGGTTTTACTGTACTGTAGTACCATTCACAACCTTACTTGGTAGTTTTTCCCAAAATTGGTTAGTTTAGTAGGTATGTGAAGAATTTTAGTTACAGTTTCATCTGTTAATCATAGTTTGGTTATTTAGTACGGTAAAGATACCTATATCAGTTATCTGTTTATAAATTTTTGGCAATTTTATGCCACTGTAAACATTGCCGTATAGCAAGCATATTACAGTTTACTGCAGTTTTGTATTCTATATGTATGTCTTGATATTGGAGTTTTTTTTTTCAATAACTATTCTTAATTTGCTTAATATGAGAAGTAGACTGAAATCTGTTTCAAATTTGCTGTTACGTAGATTTTTACTGTATTTTTGTTTCAACGTTCAAGGCCATGGGCTGGTGAAGCCCTATACCTGTAATGTTGTAGCCAAACCCCAGACAGTACCTGAAAGTGAATAATCCTCTAAATGTGTTGTTTGCAGGTAAGAATGCCAAACCTTCCCAAATCAGTACTGTATGTCTAAGTGCAAAATGAAACCAAATATTTTCATTAAGAAAAGTGGGTTTTTTTAATCACCATATAATATAGTGCATCGTACAGTACTTACCATAGGCACTGGGGGATTCTTCACAGTATGCCAGTAGGCCTGGCAATTTGCTGTACTGGAGTTTGCTCAAACCTGTGCCAGATTTGGTCATAATCACTTGAATGAATCGAACTTGTAGGTGAGTACCTCTGTTTTACCTCCTGAGAAGGGCAGTGGGTTAAAATCATCCTCAGTCATGATGGTCGGTGTAGCAAGAGAGAATGTTTAGGGCAGTGGTAACTGATTACATGAAAGATTGGATAGATAATGTTGAGGTTAGGGGTAGCTTGTCTGCATAGGCAGGGTGAAGAATGTTGAGAGTGTTGACTGTGGGGGCACTTCAAGATGGTGGAATTTTTAAAAGTGTGCAAGTCCCCTTTCACCTTATTGACTTGAATATGTCTTTATGGATTTCATCCCCCAAGCACTAATAAAATTGTCTAGTATGACTAAGGCTCTTTATCAGGTACAAAATTTTGTTGCATTCTTTTCCTTCAATTTCTTCTTTTATGTTTAATTTGAAGTAAACTGGCTTTTAATCTTGTAGGATTATATTTGAAATTTTAAAAGTGGCATTATGATACAAACCTCTAGTCTGTATAGAAGGAGAAAGAATGTCAAGTAAATGAGAAAGAATGTCAAACCATATCTATGGGATAAGTTGGTTCTTTTCTAGGTATTAGCAAACATTACTGCACTGGATACCAGATTATGCTTTTCAAGATTGAAGTGCTTTGTTTTTTCTTACTGATCACAAAGATTTTTGAGACTGCATCTATGAATTAGAAATCTTCAGTTCTGATAATTACATGATTTTCCTTTGTTTTTCAGAATTGAGATTCATGCAGAAAGGTTGGGAGATGTCAACATAGTATATAAAGGAATGACAGGCATCACCAGCTTATATCCAGTGATTTATCTTGAATTAGTTGCTGTCAGATGTAAGTGAAATTTAATCATGTCTGTATACTATTCTTAATAAAATTAAAGTGTTCGTTCTCGACCAGATATTCATAACTAACTAAATGTTTGTTTTGAAAAGTTGATTGAAGAAAACTATATTGCATAATTACGTAGTTCATTCATTTGGTAATGCTAATAGTAGCCTGATTTGCTAACATTGGCATTTTAAACTTAACTCAATACTGGGATATAATGTTTTATTCGGTACATACTGTAATATATTTTAATATTAACTCATTATGTATGCCAGTAAGGTTAGTTTGGTGTGTTTTTAGGACATGATCACAGAATATCCTGTTTATTTCAAATCGGGTGGTTTATTTCCATACTCAACAGTTAGCGCCGTAAGGAGGCAGTGCCATCAGTGCACCTCATGTGATGCACTGTAGGCATTACATACTGTACTTAACGACTGCAGTAATGAACATTATTATAGTACTGTACCTGATTTCTTCTTTTTAGATAACAGACACATGCCTGAAATCCTGGAAAAATATTTATCCATACATAGTATATATATCTTATATATTTTCTTGATTTATTAAAGAAATGCAGGCACTGATGCTGTTTTTGGAATTAAGTTGCTAGTTCAAAGGGTCAAAAGTGTTTGTCTTCTTGATGCCGGAAACTACCCATGTATAAATGAAGATTTGGCCCAGGTGTCTATAAACAGGCATCTACTGTCCACAAAACCTAGGCCAGGCAAAAAATTCCCTTTGCTGAGATGACTAAGAATGATTGCTTTTTGTCAATTCCCAGTAAGGTAAGATGGAAGCTTTTACTGTATATATCACTCTAAAATGTATATATGAGGGGAAGAGCAGTCTCCTGAGTGCTCTATACATGCTGCAGATTATGTGGCCACATTCTCAAATAGGCCAGACCATCCTTTGGCACAGTCAGCATTACTTACCCTCTGTCACCTACACACCTCCTGGTATTTTACATTGTTCTTTGCTTTGCTCTCATTGTTATTTTAATTCAATTTGCGGCATCCGTTGTGACGGCTGAAAAAACAAAATACAATAATGGCTTGTATCTCTGATTATTGTGCACAACCAATACATCCTGTATAACAGCTATCATTCAAATCTTATTACAGGTGCCAAAATTAAGTGTAAGTTACAAATTTTATGGCAATAGTATATACAATTTCATCATCTGAGTTGTGGATATATTAAGTTTTATAAGAATTTTTGTCAAGGAAAACTTATCCTAGGCTAGGGTTAAAATTTTCCCTTGTATCCCAAATGGTTTTAATGCTAATTTTTTTTTTAACATGGCTGTACCATGATCCAAACATCATTTCTAATATACATTATATATATGTACGGTAATTTCCACTAACAGTTGTGAAAACAAGCAGCTTATATTCTTAACATGTTTCAAGGTGATATTTATGTTGAGAACATTTCAAGTACACTTCTTCATTCAAAAACTTTAAAAGTTACTGGACTAATGGAGGGCACAAAGTCAATAGTTACTAATAACAATGCTTGGTTATTGAGAGAATTTACTGTCTAATCATTTTTAGACTTACATAAGTCTGCCTCTTTATTTTTAATAGGTTTCATAAGTCGTGGTGTATATTAGTGGGAAGGACTAGCTCACTTGATTTTCTTACAATCTTTACTGGAATCATTTTGAAGTGCATCAAAACATGGTTAAATTTTTTTTTTTCCTGAAAATTGTAAACCACAGCTTAGTTAAAATGCCATGCAATACTTGGTGATGAACGTTAGTGTATTTCGATAGGTATGGCTGCCACTCCTATAATTTCCACACTTCAAGTCTAAATTTACACCGTACGTACAGTACTTATGTTTACCCTATACTACTGTACTATTCAGTACAGTCAACAGTATATATCATAATTATGATGGTAATAGCACAGATGAAAGCACTGACTTACCTTGATGTATTTATGGAAGGATGGTGGAATTTCAGCACTAGGAGGACTAATGTATTCAAATATGTATATGGAAAAAGCATTATGAACTCACTTGAAAATAAATGTAAATTTTATAATTTACACTTAATTTTCTAACTAACTGGCACATTTGTCTCTTAGGTGGTTGCAACTGATGTTACAATTAGCATAAATCAAAGAGTTTCACCTTCATTTTAAGTAAACCCGCACTTCATTTATGTAATGGTGTACCTATACATTAAATCTGCAATCACTAGCTTGGTATTTCAACAAGAAGCATGCATTATTTCGCTAAGCCACTTGTGTTAAACTGACACTAACTGTACTTGGTTAATATTGATAGTGCTTGGAAGTACAGATGTATCCAATAAATAACAAAAAAAATAATAAATAATAAGGTAAGAAACAAAATTTTGATTTTTACAAAGCATCACCTCTGTAATAATACTTGATCATATTCAATTATTTCAGGATGTGTCTTTAGACCTGTGTCACGTCCTGTGGTAATTTCCAGTGCTTCATTCTATTTTCCCACAGGTTACCACTGCAGCACATTCTTTCAGCATCACTTGGTGATTGAATTATAACATTAACTACTGAGGTAAATCGTGTGCTGCTAAGACTACTACTAATGGTGGATGTAAGGGGGCCACCTGGTCATGTGATCCCCCCTTTGGATAATTAAAATTTGATCATATGTACTCACTGCATACAAGTTAAATTGATAGAAACACTGAAAATAAAATTATACGATTATTTTGTTCTTTATGCACATGTTATTTAAAGCTTGTATTTGCCGAAGCAATTGCTCCTCCTACTTCTTTATAAGTACAGCTGTTAGACACAATGTGACAATCTTCATAATTATAAACTCTCTCTCTCTCTCTTTCTCAGTACATACAATATTTATGTGGATATGATGATACATTATGTATAAATATTGATATATATGTACCATATGTGAATATGTTATGTATAAAAAATCCGAAGTGCCCCCATGAATGATTTCTAGATCTGCCATTGACTACTACAAAGAATAACTCAACATATGAAGTCTGTAATGAGAAGATTGTAGATTAATGTTAATAAATCTTTATTGCAATTTTCTTGCCAACCCAAATGTGACTGGACATAGTTTGGCCTTCTCATTTATCCAATAAACAATACCTTACTATTTTTTTTTATCCTCTCAAGACTTTGAGACTTTTATGCAATGAGACACTTCTCAAAATTAAGGCCCTAATTTATAGACAGAGATAGCAATATGTTATTGTTGATTACGCTGGCTTTATGCCAGCACGGGCTCTTGCTCATAGCAGCCGACTAGATAGCAATCATTAAGCATTATATATTTACAGTATTTTGACAACTTTCGCTGAAACACTGGGTCTTAAGAATTCCCAAGTCCTCATGTATTTATACTGTTTGGGAGACAACATACGAGTTACTTGAATATCATAATCAACACACACTTCCTGTTACTGGAAAACATAGGCCTCTCCAGATTCCAGGTAGCAAAACTGAAGTCTATACATGACAAATATGAATGATGTGAGGTAAAGTATAAACCAACTAAATAATTAAAGTCCCTTAAATCAAATTATCGTATTTTACAAGAAATATGGAATTCCTAATTTTTTTTATATACAAACCATGAATTTGATGGAACTCGAGGAAAAGAGCTAGTGGTGCTAACTGAGGATATACCGGCAAGCATAACGATCAAGCATAATTACAACTTTGGAAGCAGTCTTGTAAGATCAGTGGTGTTGAAATTTCAGTCTCTTACTCTGCTCATTGGCATTCCTCATCAAGAGATTATGAAAACAAAACAAAAGTGACCAAATCTAAATGATTATCTGAAGAAGCAGGTTACATTAAAAACAATACTTCTTATCTTCATAAAATTTTTTCATAATGGCAATCATGTTCAATAAATCTTCCTCCTCTGAGACAAGAATGTTTCTCCAGATTTCTTGCCACAGAGAAGGAAATTTTACCGAGTGGCAAGGTAATGCAATTTTAATCTGGGAACTGGGGGAAAAAACATATGCAATATGTAATAAGAAAGATTATACTGTATGTGCTCCCTACAGCAAGAGTGATTGTAAGTGTAGGGTTTTCCCAATAAGATCAAATAATTTTCCAATTGAAGACACAGTGAAGGTCCAGGTAATAAGGCCAAGATCCAAAATCAAAAGATAAAGCTGAAGAAGCAGAAAATGTCAGCACCTGATGAGCAGGTGTATGGATAGTACAGCTTTATCTGCAGTAGAAACAAGAATGTTGCTGTGAAAGGATAAGAGTACAAAAGAATTGCAACAATAACCTATAACCTCTAAATGCCTTCTCATAAAAGCAGCAAACCACATGGATCCATAAATAAAAGGAAAGAGCAGATGACAGAGGATGTGGTAAAGAACATCACTCTACAGTACATAATTCTGAACTAGGAAATGTCTTTTCTATGAGATATTCGCTTACATTTATGGCTACTACATGGAAGCACAAACTACATGAAGGAACTTGACAATGAAACATGACTAACAAGTGTTGAAATTTATGTCAACTATGTGGGAAATAAATACATTATATACCTGATTTCAATGCAAATGATATTATAATAATATAATTTATATAAGTAAAATAATAAAAGCTGGTAATACAGTATGCACGTATATTAGAACCCAGCTTTGATTCACTTAAAGTGTGCTATTCACAAACTCTCAGGAAATCACATTGCAAAATAGCAAATACCGTACTGCCTTTTTGTTGTAGTTTAAGCTGGCCGTGTGTAATAATAGGCTACATTTTTTCTTTTTTATAGATTAAGATAGCCTGTGCTGACAGTAGCTCTTGCTCATA
Source organism: Macrobrachium nipponense (assembly GCF_015104395.2). Lineage (NCBI taxonomy): Eukaryota > Metazoa > Arthropoda > Malacostraca > Decapoda > Palaemonidae > Macrobrachium > Macrobrachium nipponense. The sequence continues at coordinate 74,235,571 of NC_087211.1, read as the reverse complement.
AAGCAACTGGTAACTGGACTGTCTTTGTCTAAACAATACTGCAGAGGAAAAAAATTATTTTCATAAACAACAAAGTATTAAGCAAGCTCCTATGCTGTATTAAATAAGTTTACAACATGTAATATGAAATAAAATTATGACCTTTAATAGTAAGAAATAAAAATTTTCATAAAACTTATAATTAATGTATAAAATGAAAATTATTGTCGTAAAACTTATACTCTAAGAGGTAACAATTTAACAAAGCTTTAACATTTAGGTTTCTGTCAAAATAACTGTCATGAAATGAAATAAACAGATTTAGTGTATAAATAATTCCCAAAGTTATGAATTAATAAAAATATCAAATATAACTTTTGTAATTACAATGGCTGGCATCTGAAGGTGGAATCTGCATTTATGTTACATGTAGAGGTACTGTGATGGTGTCCATCTGGGAAGCTACATGAATTTCTTACTAACTTACTAAAGTTCCCATCAATTCAATGCCTTGGTAAGTGTTAAATGAACATGCTACATTAATAACCTCCCTGTGCTTCCCAGGGGAAGCTAATGTAATGACATGAAAACAAAAGAAAAATTACAATAAAGTACTTTGCTTGGGAGCAAAATACTGTAGTACACCAAAACAGAGTTAATCACAAAAAAAATTAAAAATTGGGCTACCTATATCCATATACAATAAGTACTATATATGATCAAAGTTTATTACTCAAGTAACCTTCAAGTACAGAACTCCTTAATTAAATGTAAAACAGCAGTAGTGAATCAGAAAACTTTGCGCTCCACTAATGGTAATCATGGGCACTGCCAGTGTGATGTAACAGGGGACTTTCCCCATATCAGGATGTTGTCCAGTAGAAATACTGTAATTATAAAAATCACGAACCATCACAATCTATAATTAAAAAAGAAAAAAAACTGCAGTATATACATGTTCTGGTATTACAACAGTGACAAAATATTTGCAATGCCGCACAAAACTTTCTTTTAGTACTGTATATTGCATTTATATTTTGTGGTCGATATTGAATCGAGGGAGGGCAAAAACTGTACTGAGGAATTACCAACCACTGCAGAGACTGTAGAACACCTATATATAAACCAGTACGTATATGAAATATATTTCAGTTCATCCCCAATAGGTTAACAGAAGCTAACCAACTTGTAGTATTTTGCCTAAATCAAAGACATTGTAGAGGTCTAAACTAATACCATAATGACTAGACTATGTTGGCACTCATCTCTTAAGACTGCTATCCTCCTTCCAATAAGGTTATAAAATGTGGACCTGCTAGAATATGTGTACTATGTGGAACAAAATTTTGTGTAAACCATTTCCAAAACCAGAACACAGCTTAACCTGATAAGATATAAACTTGGAGACTGCTTATGTTAAAGTCAGATGGCTTTTACAACCTTGCATTACCCAAAAATGTCAAAACTCTACTACTTAAGGATGAGAGCATGAAAAAAAGTGCAGTACTGATTTTAGAATGCTGCTTGCTTTATAGATTTGGTTCATGTGTCACGACAGATAAATCAGAATACTGTACAAATTCATGATGTTGTGAACTATAGGTTCCCTCAATTTTTTTTTCTACAAATGATAGTTATCATTGGTCCTGGGCGTTTCAGCCATAAGTAATTTTGGCTGTAACATCCAAACTGGCAAACGGCCAAAATGTCTAACAGCAAAACAATGTAAGATAATGGTATTTTCTATCAATAATTTATGCTTTACGTACATCCCCCAGGTAGTAAACACAGAGCCCATTTTGCATATAAACTGGATGACTTATGGCTAAAACGACCTGAACTCGTACATTACTTATAACTATAATACAAGTACACTGTGACACATGCAATACAGTAACATTTCAGTTTACCAGATTTCAGTTCGACTGATCAGGCATAAATTTATAGGGTACATTTTTGAGCAGCCACCTTTCAGGCTTTAATAGTTTTTTCCTAACTTTGGTGGCTATAAAATGTGGGCCAGCAGGAATATGCAGATTTAAGAAATTTACGTAAGCCAATTAGGTACTTAAGTCTGCAACATCTTAGTTTTAAATGAAAATTCACATTTCACATCTTATCAAATACTTCTGAGGGTCTGAACTTTTGACAAGAACAGAATATTTCTAAAAAGACCCTTTACTTGAAGACTTTCAAGATTTACCACAGTTAACAGTAATCCCAAATAATTTCTAGCCAAAACCAATGTAAACTGAACATTCATTTTAAAAGATTTGTCAAGAAAAAGATCAGAAATATGTACCCATTTTTCTTGATGTCTCAGTTTGATGGCCATAGTAGTCCAGAGGCCTGCCCTACACCATGCTTGTTGGCTTGTTCCCACTATAGCTACCCATACCAGGGATTGTCCCGTATTTATGACATTTGTCCCGTGTCCCGTATCGACCCTCCCCGGGACGCCTTTTGTCCCGTATTTTCAATAAAAAAAAAAATACAATAAACTAGCGAAATTTGTACTGAGCATTCCCCCTTCAAACGCTCAAGTGGAGCGAGTGTTCTCTCTGATGGGCCAACGATTGGGTGGGTGTAGGAACCGGTGCAGTGTAGAGCTGATCAAGTCAGAACTACAGATAAAGTGCAATTTCACACTGTCCTGTTCGGAGTTCATCACATATGCTCAAACCAAACACCATCTCTTGAGAACAGTTGGATCTAGTGCAAAATATGACAAATGGAAAATAACTTAACAACAATGAAGAAAATAATTTTAAAAGGATTATAAAAAGGTTTTCATCATATGTATTTTATTGTCTGCAATTTATCAATATATTATGGCAGATCACTTTGGTTATTAATATCCTTCAAAGCTGCAAAACATGCTTGATTGCAATATTCTAATGCTTTGACACATGTAATGAACAGCTTTGTAACAAAATCTACAACGATTGCACTTTAAAACAAAAGGCTGAGAAGGACTTTGCCTGCGTCACTGTGTGCATAACTTCGCATAAGTTGCGTCTATATTGTTCAACTACCTCTTCAATTTAAGTGTCCCGTATTTCAATTTTCAAAATCTGGTCACCCTGCCCATAACTGCGGGCAAGGGCCCATGAATCCAAATTGGCATGTAATTCACCAAATCACCTTGAGTCTACCATAGCAATTAATTATGGCAGAAGCTTAAGTAGCCATGGTAGAAAATTCCTTTGACCTAATAGTTAGTGTGAACCAAATAACAGGTAGAATACAGATTAAGGGGTTACTGGGAGTTCCTGGGGCGGGCCAAGCCTTGGGAAGGGGACCCCTCAACCAGGTTAAGGCACGGTGTCCTAGGTTAGGTTAGGAAATGTTAAACCTGGATAACCTATATTCCCTCCCAAATGACCACTATAAAAATGCTTCAGAAGCCCTGACCGACCTGAGAAAAACTAAAGTTAAAATGGAGAATCCAAATATCATAGCCTAGTCTTCAGGCCTGAACATGAATTAGCCTGCCAAAGCTGGTCCAAACCAGGATAACAGCTAGACTGAGGATAGATCAACTGAAGCAAATCATCCAAAGCTAAGATGATACACTTAAACTGACACAAAAACAAATATTAATGTGTAATTCCGCCGCCACGAACTAGCCTAGGCATCTCTTTTTAACTTAGGGGAGACAACATGGCCTATCAATTGTCCACTGTTTCTCCAAGTTTTATAGGTAAAAATTGAATAAAACCTCTTTCATAGTTATTTTCATAGACCTACCTACTCAAACGGACTAACTAACGTAATTTTGACGTACTGCTTGCGATGGCGTTGTGGGGGGTTGCTATTTATCCAGATCTGTGGGCTGGTTTGCGTTGGGGAGAGGGGGGGGGGAATGGGGGGTATTGTTTGTTACCTTATGAGTCGTAATCTGATTAATTTTCTTCTGTTATTATTTTTAATATATACAAAAAAAAACTTTGGTACCTATCCGCGGCGGCCCAGACTATGGCAGTTGCGGTTTTTCTATGCAGTTTTACCTACTGAACAAGAATTTAACGACTGTAATTAACCGCCAGGGGCTAGTACTAAACACGGCGAAATACATTGGACGCCCCAATCCCTAGTGGATGTCGTATCAGCGGTTACGTTTCTTGCAGGGTAATTCGAATGAATAGTTCCCTACGAACTGCAAGGAACGTAACCGCGGATACGACATCCACTAGGGATTGGGGCGTCCAATGTATTTCGCCGTGTTTAGTACTAGCCCCTGGCGGTTAATTACAGTCGCACGAATAAATATTACTTTAAATTCTTGTTCAGTAAGTAAAATAACATAGGAAAACGTCAATTGCCATAGTCTAGGCCACCGCGGATTGCTGCTGTCTGTAGAAATATCAAAACTTTTTATTATGGCTTACCATGTAATAAAAATATTCGTTTTCTTTGAAAAATCGTTAAAAACGAATCAAAGAAAATACTACATTTATGGCTCGTTAAAATACTACATTTATGACTCGTTAAAACGAACCGTGTACTTCCGGTCAATTCTATTCGTTGTATTAGCGTATTTTCCATTACGGTATATCACTATTATAGAAGTTGAGGTTTTTCGATGCAGTTTTACCTCCTGAACAAGAATTTTAAGTAATATTTATTCGGACCACCGTAAGTGACCTCCATGGGCTCGTACATTTGACGCCAGTGTTGCCAAAGTGCGGAGAAACGACCAAAAGTGCGGAGAAGATTCGAGGGGGTGTCATTGAATGCAGAGCTGAATTCACGTATCAACGCACGCACGCCCAGCCCCGGCCTAGAAGCGGGAACAAATTGGTAGTTGGCAACAGCTTACGTCAGTAAACCGTAAATGTAACGTAAAACATACATAAATCGTAGACGTACGGTGACAGGTCGTCCGGGCTCTAAGCTCCGCCCACTAGGGCGCCGTAGCACGCTCCAGGCATTGCACGTGGGACCCACGGTGACTACTGCGAGGTAAGCGCTAGGGCCACCTGCATTATTCGCCGTCGTTATTTTCTTTCCGCCGCGAAGGACGTGGGCCCCAGCCTACGGGGAAACCGATTCGCACATTTACAACCCTGTACGACATGGCAACGCTGCAGCGTGGTATAAAAGGTCAGGTCGGCGCTCAATACAACAACCCTCAGGTCAGCTGTTGTTTCCGTCAGTACTCTCCACAATGCCCTTCAAGATACCGACTACGGAAGGGACCATCAACGTCACATCTTGCAGGACCTTCTTTCTGCTCGGAGAAGACTCCTACAGCCACTCCTGCAGACACTCAGGTCGAGGAAATGCCATTTTCCACCTACAGGAGTCTGAGTTGGATGAAATACAGTGATGACAGCGACACAGAGGACGACTGACGGACAGGGAGAAGTGGATATTGAACATATTCTACTTCCTCAAGCCCCACATCGTCCGTCAGAAGAAGCCCAAGATGTTGGGGACTGCCAATGGTATGTATAGTATTAGTTATAATGTCTGACTTAAATTTTTTTTATTTGTTGAAAATATACAATATTTTACAGTACATGCAGAATTCTACCAAAGTGAATTTACAACCTGGATTTTCAGAATGCAATATTTTTACATTCTCTCATACATGTTCCATCACTTTACAGTCTGCTCTGTTTACAGGCCGGCCATTTTGTGTACTCTACAGCCCCACAACAGTGGGCGTGGTCACGACGTGAAGGTGACGTACTACATGGAACATTACACTATCGGCGGAAGTTCCAGGTAGACGTCCGACCTTGTTTTCTTTGCGCGTACATTTGCGGCGCAATTTACGGTGCTGGCTTTACGTCCGTTAGCCCGTGTCCTGTTTACCAGCTGTTCAAGGTCATTTCACCGCGATGATGCCCACGATCCATACGTGGGCATACGCCGTTGTGATACGTGAATGTGTGACCCCAGCAGAAGTCTACACTCCTCGCGTATGCGGCGCTGTAGGTCCGCATATATATTTATGCTTTTAAAACTTTTTTCCATTAATAAAATATGATTGAAATTATATAATATTGTTGAAAATACTAATATTTTTGAAAAATTAACCATTTTCACTAGTCTCGAGTGTTCACGCGCCAATATCAGATACGATCTACGATTGTCAATTAAGAACCGATTTTGACAACAGCAGATGACGTAACCCAAACGTGATGTCTTACAATGTATTTATTCTTTAGGTCCAGCAATCTTCAATTTGCCTTTTGTAATTATATATATATATATAGGTTAGTAAAATTTGGTTAATTTGTGAATTAATCTTAGGGTGAAGACTGACTTACATTATTGTAAACTTAGTCATGTTTATTGAGTTTTTTTTTTTTTTTTTTTTTTTTTTGTTTTTTTTTTTTTTTTTTTTTTTTTTTTTCTTTTTTAGAAAACAACTGCAAATGTGTATTAGGAGTGATTCAAGTAATTATAACCGAATAAGTTTCGATATCAGTATGCTAGGAAGTGGTGTATTATAATTGTGGATTTTCTTTATATTAATGTAGCTTATTGATAAAAAAAATTATGATGTGCTCTTTTCCCATTTTTTGAAACTCATAGCCCGGAATAGGGCATTCGTTTGGCTTAGGATTGCCACATGTATACCATAAATCATGCATAATATGCTGTCCATTCTCTTGGGGAAATATCTATTTTCAAAATATCCGTATCATAAAAGGTGGCATATAGACCTACATGTTTCATATCGTTTTTGTCAGTTTACAATGCTTATGACATTGATTTTAAGCCTAGACCTGTGTTTTATTAGGTTGTACATTATCATTATTACTTCAGCAAACGTTTTGATTTAACATACACCATATTACCTAAAGTGACAAATGTGGCTTAAAATCGGAAAGAAAGAATAAAGAACTTATGAATATCAAAGGATTTATGGAGCTTGTCAACTTACTCTGTGGAGAACGCAAAGAAACGAATGAAAACCAACAGTTTTTAGTAAAGAAATACATTTCAGTGCAGTTTTTTTGTAACTTCCCACTTTTTGCTGAAAACTTTATGAATAAATTTACTTGCCCGTGTTCACTTTGTAGCCTAATTTATGCATCAAGTCATATATAACAATCATAACTATAGAACAGTAATTATACATTCATACTATATAATATATATAATATATATATATATATATATATATATATATATATATATACGTATATATATTATATATATATATATATATATATATATAATATATATATATAGAATGTTCTAAAGATCCAAACCTAGTCCAAACCAGGATAGATCAACTGTAGCACAATTTCAACAAACACAACAGCCTATGCCTTAGCATTCTACGCTTAAGCATTCTATGCTTAAACTGACACGGAAACAAAATTAATGACACAACTGAAGGAAAAAATCCACCGCTACGAACTAACACGTAGCTTAGGGATAGGCGTCCACTGCAATAGGGTGGGGGGTTGTTCCCCCACCTTTTTATTTTGGGGGAGATAACATTAGCTTCCCTATCAATTGTCTCCCCAAACTATATCACAGATGCTGGAAATGAGTAACCGTAGAGTAAGCCCCATTTTAGAGACCAGATGACGTCCCAGGCGGCATAGTACTATTGATAGTTATTTTTATAGACCTACCTACTTAGCACTTGACTGCTTTCAGGCTCAAACGTATACCTACGGGGCCTTGCTGAATAGACTAGAATATGAGCAACCAAATACCAATTTACCCGAAAAGAAAAGTCGTGGACATGGAACCGACTTCAGTGTTAGGTCTAAGTAATAGGGGTGTCTACTGGTCATAATTTTGGCATACTAAGTACTGTTTGCTATGGAGGTTGTGGGGAAAGGATTAGTTTATCCAGACCTCTGAGCCTAAAGGAGCTTTTCGGGCTGGTTTGCGATGGCGGAGGGGCTCCCGGTATTGTTAATTTTTCTGTTATCGAATCCGACAAAATACAAGCGTATGCTCATAAAAAAACCGGAGCAACAACAAGTTTACTTTAGAAAGTTGGAAATCGGCTGTCGGTTCAGCCACACCAAACACTTTATGAAAGAGTTCTTAAAAGTGTGGTGCCTTTCAAATTTCTTAATTTATAATTTAGTTTAGTTTTATTCATTTTATACAAAATACTTTTTTACTATAGTTTACCATAAAATAAAAATATTTGTTTTCTTTGAAAACTTATAAAAACGAATAAAAGAAAATACTATGTTTTATGGTAAACAATTTTATGCTTTGTTAAAAATAGCAGTCAATTCGATTCACAGAAATTCGTTTGGAAATCGCTTAAAGATTCATCGTAAATGAAGCTCAAATAGTATTTCCAGATATTTAATATGAAGTTTTGTTTACATTCGTCAGCTGACATGCAGCCTAACTTCTGTGGGCGGAGACATCTCACTTTCCTTGCAGACGACGGACAACACATTTCGCTATGCCAGCTTATGTTGTTTTTTTTATTATTTTTATTTATGCTTTGCTGGAAGAATAGTTCCGCACGGACTGCACGGAACTGTATTTAGTCGTGTTTAGTACTGGCCCCCGGTTGTTAATTACAGTCGTCTGAATAAATATTACTTAAAATTCTTGTTCAGGAGGTACAACTGCATAGAAAAACCGCAACTGCCATAGTCTAGGCCGCCGCGGAATATTACCCTAGATCAGGGCCCGCCACATAATTTCATTCGGCCCGCCAAACAAATCCCTGTGTGGTGGCCTTGAAAAAATAATTATCGCACGACTGGGATCGCTGAATTATTCAATGCTGAAAATCTTCCAACTCAATTTCAAATGGAAATTATTGATTTCCAGGCAGATGACAGACTGAAAGATAAGTATAGAGAAGGAAATCTGATTGAGTTTTATAGATGCCTGCAGCCAGGTCAGTTTCCAAATTTGATAAAGTTTGCTTGTAGTTTTGTGTCCATTTTTGGTACAACATACTTGTGTGAACAAACATTTTCCAAATTTGTCTGATGATCATTTGAAATCAATTCTTACAATTGGCTCATCTAATCTGGAACCTGATTTCAATGAAATTTTGAATTCATAACTTCAGTATCATTCGTCACACTAATTTGGTTGCATAAAACTAAAGGCAGGAATCTATTTAGTTTACCCTGATTTTTTCCAACGATATGTTTTAATTTTTCCATGTTTATACTCTAATATATGAGGAAATTAAATTACTGGCACTGAATTTTCTTTTTTTTCCTTTGGCCCGCATAATATTGAAGGAACACAAACTAAGTACTGAAATTAAGGTCATGAAGAAGGAAACACTTTTGACATATGCAAAAATTGAGAAAAATCATAAAAATTTCACCAGCATTCCTTTACCCAATTCACACATTTATTTTCCACATTGGCACTGCCTTTAGTGCACTTGATTGGTATGATGTCTCAAAACATGGAATGATACAATGAGGTGGTTTTTCAAAACATTGAACCATTATCATTCTTTAAGCAATTCTTTGGGGATTGTGGTTTTTGTCGTCATCCTGTGCTGGAAAATGCCTTTCTTAACCTACATTCCATAGGATTTGAGTTTTGCTCCCTTTACAGCCTAACCCAGCGTCAATCATTTTTCCCCGATTCTTTTATCAAGCTTATTAGTGGGATTCTGAATATTGTACAAATGCAGAATTAAATATTAGGTGCCAAATGGAAAAATCAAAAGGGCAAAGTCAGGTGACTGATAAAAATAAAACAATATAAAGTATTTTTGCCATTAGTAAATTCAATATTGATAAACAAAAGTCTCTTTACAAATTCCTTCTCGTAGGAAACGAAGTTCCTTTCATATTAATTAATCAAGTAAACATATATGATAAAATCTGGAAACACCATTAACAGTCACATTTTGAGCTTCAATTACGATGAAATGTGTCTACATTCGTGTAATTGTCATAGCAAGCATCCGTTCACATCGCAAACACTTTCGTTAATGAACTTTGGCTAGCAGCATATTACAACAAATATAGCAAATTATGCATATTGCTATCCATAATATATATAACAATTTCATGTTTACACAACATAAAAATAATAAAGACAACAAAATAGAACGAAATGCGAGATATCTCCGCCCACGGTGGCTGTAGGGGAGGGCTCAGTGCACTTCGGGAATATGCGTCCCAGCACCAGGTGGTTTCCAAAAAATCTTTAAGATCAAAACACACACGCACACACACAACTTAATCAGACATATAATCAGCCAGCCACATGTACGCTGATTCTTTTTTGTGAAATTCTCATCCTCAAACAGATGTTACAATAAAAGAAAAGATTAGGGCATCATTTGCAAATGAGTATTTTCACCAGGGAAATCATTATATTTTATCCCTTCTGTAAAATACAAAACATTGTGACCTTTTTGCAAAGTATGCCATACAAGCATTTCAACAAAAGTGAGCTTATAACTGAACATCTTCCTTAGACGGACTACAAATGCAGATTTTGAAGTTAAAATGTATTTGTAATTTGTTTTTAGAATACGACTCACAAGGACACTAATGTAGCTAATAATAAATGATTAATCATTAGTCCTTACTTAATTATTCAACATCTATTTGCTTACTTCAAACACTGAAAGGCACTGGGAGGAATGGGGACTCTTAAGAGCCCATCAGCTCATATACTGATCCATGTAAATAAGGGTAAGCGAGAATAAATACTAAAGTCATTTATACAGCAGCAATGAAGCTGATATTAAACAGAGAAAAGTAGGCATACATAGAAGGAGGTAAAAGAACAGTATTTTTCCCTTGGCCACTCTCATTGATACGTTCTTCTACAGTCGAGTTGTGGTTCTTCAGGAAAGTCATGGCCAAGCCTTATTAAAAATTCCCACAGTTCATTTTGGGTCTAACAAAAATCTCAAAAGCCAGAATCCAAATAGCCAGAAAGTACCCAATACCCAGAATATAGAAAATACCTTGGATATGACTAAGCTCTAGTGGCGCAACACCCGAGGAATCTATTTCTGTTTGGGCATCATTCTTCTTCTTGTTCCTTCTGTGAACGTATTTGACCACTTCCGCCTTCCACTTGTGTAGCAAACCGGATTCAAAAATATTCATGAGAGTTTTCGCTAGGTTGTCGGTGAGAGGGGAGTTCCTGGGCAAGGTCAGGGCTACGTTATAGCTCATGAAGCACTCCTCAACGATGCGAATCAACGCTCGGCCTCCTGAACTGTATCTTGCGTCCCTGTTCAATTCGAGAAATTGTCTGTTCTGGATGAAGGCGAACTCTCCAGCTTTGACCCTGTCAAGAATGGTGTGGTAGTCGGCATCCAGTTCCATCTTCGGCACGAGGTCCAGAACGGCCTTGTCGGTTGACATCTGGAAGAGGCTTTTCCAGATGGAATTGCCACTGATTCTCAAGCCACTGTCAACCAGCTGTTTCAGTGTGTCAATGGGAGGTTCCATCTGCGCCACCGATAAAAACGCCACAAGATTAGCTGAGTACGCGGTTGAAACAATCAAGGAATATACCCAGAAGAGGCCAACGTAGAGGCGTAAAGGCAAGTGCCTAGGCTCGGTGATGACACCTCTGGCAGTTATAGAACTGAGAATGTAGAGGTAATTAAAAGAGAAGCTCTTGAACTCTATTGACTCTGCGTTGACTCCCAACCGCGAAAAAGGATAGAGGAGGAAACCACCTATGAGAGCAGAAAGGCCTATGGAGATCCAGGTAAGCCAAGTAAAAGGTAGGATTAGGGACTGCCAGTTAGGCAAGGGCTTCGGTGATGGTGCCACAAAACACGCCGGCATGTAATTGTACGGGAACGAGTAGTCAATGAGGCCCCATCTGGGCCCATCAATGAATACATTGCAGACAGCGATGTCAGAAGCCTCACTAAACACTTGCCCCATGAGGCCATCCCACGAACCATCTGGGTATTTGCTCCCCCATTTTTCGTCGTCACTGACCTCGAAGAAATCGACAGTGAAGTTTTTGGCCCTCGACAGCCCATTGATGACCTGCATATCCACGCCGATCCTCCCGACAAAGTTGCCGCTGTCATCTTTAGCATAGACGATAAAGGGTTCCAGTTCAAACGTGGCCACACGAACTTTGGCCCCGTGGAAATTGTTGAACTTCCTTGGGAAGACATTATCACGGTGCAGCTTCCCGTGGAACCAAGTGTCCACAACCTCCAGCCCAATCGCTTCAGTGTAGAGGATGTGTGTCCATATCTTCACTGTGTCCTGACTAGCTTGTAAAATGGCGAGGTTTTCCGTCTTCCTAAAATTAAAGAGCTCGACCAGTTCCTTCGGTTTGGGTCCCTGAGGGTCAAGTGGGAGGACGACGTAGTAAGCCTTGTAATTCCACAGAGATGGCGGCAGGAAATCTGGGCCATAGGGAACGCTTCTGAAGTGGTCTAGGGAGGCGTGTTGGACCAAAGCTTCGCCTTTGGTTATCAAGAAGAAGTAGCCGTCGCAGTTGGATCGAGCCCAGGTGTTCTTTCGCAGGAGGACATCTTTCTCTAAGACGTACATCTGTTCAAATTAGAAGATTAATAATATAATTAGTTATGGGTAAGGTGAATTGTTGGATGAACCATAGAATGGGGCTTATGATATATCTGCAATTGATACGGGTACTGAGAATTTTACATATATACATACACACATTTATATATTATATTATTATATATATATATATATAATATATTATATATATATATATATATTTATATATATAGATAATATATATATTTATTTATATATATATATATATATATATATATAATATTATATATATATATATATATATATATATATATATATATATATATTGTTAAAGTGCCAAGTATCTGGTTACTACACTTACCATTCACTTATTGCTACCTCACAAAAAGCCAGACACCTGAACCCTCATCACAGGTATTAAACGACTGAATACTCTAAAGGCAACAGTGATCCCTTAACAACTTACCAGTATTGCAGAAAATCAGACCAAGTTCGTCAAAACAGGTGTGAGGTAATCTTGTAAGTAATTAAATTAATCAAAGGGCATCACTCCATCAACAGCTTTAAAAGTCTAAGTATTTCCCTGATTTCAGAAGTCTAAGTACTTCCCTGGTTCTAAGTCACTTCAAGTAAATTGAAGGAAAGCCTATCAATTACCACTCTATGTTTCTACCTAACATCAATATAATCAAATGCAAATATACTGGTTATAAATGAAAATACTTATAAAAATTTTAAATACAAAAATTTGTTATTAAACTCAATATTTATAAGTGAAATTCACAATATCAGGGAAAATTACTGATACTTGAAAACAAAGTAAAGTTTAATTAATTCTTGAATTAGATTAAGTAAAATTAAATCAAAATTAATTTATCACAAAATTCAAGAAAATTAATTCAATCAAAATTCAAAAGTGTTAGGCAATAATTGAAAATTAGAAATTAATTCACAAGTGCTAAACAATAATAAAACTTGAAAAGAATTCTAAGTAAATGCAAATTAATTCACAAGTATTAAATTTAATTAAATGTGCAATGATTAAGCAATGAAAATAACTAAGTCAATTAAATTGTGAATGTAAATGAAAATACAGAAAAATGTGGACAGTATCAAAATAAAAAGGCACACTTCAACAAGAAAATGAAAAAAAATGCGCAAATTGAAACAAACACAAAAATTTGCAATGTGTAAAAGTATAAATCTTTCCCTCAAAACATTGTAACCATCAGTTTTTACCAAACCGTAACCATTTGTTATTAGTTATTAGTTAACCACTGTTCCTATCAGTTACTAGTTTCTTACCAAACCATCATAACCATTAGATATTAGTTATTAGTTGCAACTAATAAAAATATAACACTTTACATATTTGGTATAGCAATTTCTTTCTTTGTTGCAGGCTTGTTTCACTTTACCAAAAACCAGGCGCCGTTACGAAACAATGTTTGTTCAGATTCCACAAAAGCACTAAATAACACTAAATAAATTCTAAGAAATATCAAATCTGAAATTCACAAACTACGAGTGACCAGTTTACGTTACGTTAATATAATCTCAAGGATGTTGCGGGAGAGAGAGAGAGAGAGAGAGAGAGAGAGAGAGAGAGAGAGAGAGAGAGAGAGAGAGAGAGATCTGACCACCTTGAGTATCTAGGATGTAATGAAACTTTTCCCTTGCGAAAGCTGGACTGGGGATCTGGCACAAAACGTTTTGAGACAATAATGCTTCCAAAAGCTTCGACATCTTACGCAACTTTCAAACAAAAATGTGTAATCTGCATGTGGCTTTGAGCAAAGACATACACGTATGAGACGATTCTGTTAAAAAAAAAAAAGACACATACTCTATTCGATCGGCCGAAGCAGAAGGCTTATCACATATGATGACAGATTCCCAAAACACAAATGAAGTCTTGAGCTTGCTTATCAAACGTGTTGACAGATTAGGAAAGCAAACGGATCTCGGAGACCCTCTAATCTCACAGTGCTGACATAATAGGGAAACAATCGTAGTTTCAAATGGACAAAGAAAATCCCTCTCTTTTTACATTCTACATTATGTTATGCGAAATCTGAACACACATTTTAAAACATCCTATCTCTAAGCTATCTAGGAATCTGAAAAAATGTTGCACAATTCTACATAACATTTTATACAGTCACAGAGGAGATATATGCATTTTAAAAGTAGCAATATATATATATATATATATATATATATATATATATATATATATATATATATATATATATATACTATATATATATATATATATATAATATATATATATATATATATATATATATATATATATATATATATATATGTATATATATATATATATATATATATTATATTATATATATATATGATAAATTATATATATATATATATATATATATATATATATATATATATTATATATATATATATATTAGTCTCAGCAATTGGGCGGCTACTTCGAAATCTTAGCTTGATGATGAATAATAGTGCCAAGACTAGGAAGAACATTCTTTAATATTACGAGCTTTCGAGGTTTAAAACCTCATCTTCAGGCTGAAAAAAATGACAAGGATGAGAAATCACTAAAAATTACATTAAAATGAATTGTCTCATTAAAAGCTTCAGTAAAAACATAAAATATAAATTACTATATAAATTACTATATGTAACTTCCCCAATCTTATCTCTCAAACTTCTTAACATCCTATTTAATTTATCTTCTAAATTCAAAATGTGATGTTAGTAAGAAAATGTGATGTTAGTAAGAAAATAGATAGCAGTAAAGTAATTTAATAATTTCTAAACAGAAATTTAACAAAAATAGGAAAAGGATGTTCTTTCTCTTGGTCTTGAGTTTGCCTTGACTCCCATGAAATTCAATTTCTTCAAGTATTTTTTAAGTTTTGAAAAACTATGTTCAACTTTAAGAAACAGTGACATTTGTGGTAGTGAAACCCTTATTTCAATTTTTAACAAAATTTCAGTAATTGCAAATGAGACTTTTAAAAATTTTAATCGTAGAAAGGAGGGTGACAATCAGTTAAATAAAGACAGAATCAATATTTTACGTAATCTTAAGAACGATGATAGTATTGTTATTACAAAGCCAGATAAAGGCAGGGGTGTTGTATTGATGAATAGGTCTGATTATTTAGATAAAATGAATGAAATACTCTCTGATAATACAAAATTTAGGATGTTGAATGTAGATATTGCGGGTCACATTTTGAAATTAGAAGATAAATTGAATAGGATGTTAAGAAGTTTGAGAGATAAGATTGGGGAAGTTACATATAGTAATTTATATGCTTCAGGGTCAAAGCCCGGTTATATGTATGGTCTACCTAAGGTGCATAAAATAGGAAACCCGTTGAGACCCATTATACCTTCAATTGGCACTTTTAGCTATTTACTTATCTCAAAGTTTCTGGTTCCAGTTGTTTTAAAATCTCTAACTTGTTTTTAGTGAGTTTAATTTCCAAATTCTTCCAAGTTTGTCAAAGAATTGTGTTCTTTCGATTTAACCAAGGATGTTGTAATGGCTAGTTTTGATGTAACCTCTTTTCACAAATATCCCATTAAAAGAAACAACTGACATTATTCTTAATAATATATGTGAAAACCACATAACTTTTGGACTTAGTAAAATAGATTGCGAAAAGTTATTACAATTGGCTACAACTGATGGCATTTTTACTTTTGATGGTAAATTATATAATCAAATAGATGGAGTTGCTATGGGAAATTCCCTTGGACCTGTATATGCAAAATTGTTTCATGGGTTATTGTGAAAAGATTTGGATGTCTGAATGCCCTGTGCTTTCAAACCCTTGTATTATCGTAGGTACGTGGATGACACTTTTATTTCCTTGTGTTTAGGGAACGTTACACGTGGATTTATTTTTTGAATATTTTAATTCTCATCCTAATATTTCTTTTACTTGTGAGACAGAACAGGATAATATGTTGTCATTTTAGATGTTCAGGTACAACAGAAATAGAGGTAAATTTGAGACTTCCGTTTATAGGAAAAGTACTTTTTACTGGCTTGGGATTGAATTATCTTAGTTTTTCACCAAAGTTGTTTAAACTTAATTCAATACGTACTATGATAAATAGAGCTTACAATGTCTGTTGTGATTTTAATTTGATTTCATCAAGACATGGTCTTCCTCCAGAAATTATTTTTCCGAAAATTCTTATCCCGTATTTGTCTTTTTACTAGTTCTGAAAAATATTCTACATAGAAATTTTGTCCCCAGACCGGTGTACAGTACTGCTAGTAAAGATGTAAAGTATATTAAATTGCCTTATCCTTGGTCATAGTAGCTACTTGGTACGAAAAAAGTTACAAGAAATCTTAAGCATAGTTTTTCCTCAAAGTTAGTTTCAGATTTGTTTTTACTAAACCCCTCCTTTTTACTGTAGGATCACTTTTGAGGGAGAAGCCTGCTCTTCCTGTGGACCTTAATTCGAGTGTCGTTTACTTGTTTACCTGTTCGCAGTGTGGTCTGCGATACGTGGGATCCAGTTCCCGCTGGCTTAGACACGGAATTTAGGAACCACAGAGGTCTTTCCGTTAGAACTAGGTTTCCTCTTTCTCAAACCACCATTTTTTTTCTGCCATAAGGGATCACAGTTTAGCACAGGACCCTCCTTTTCACTCACCTAGATTTTAGAGTACTGTCTTTTTGCTCAATAGACTGGACCTTTTAATTTCAGAGTCGCTGTTTATTAAGAAAATGAAACGCCGGAAATTGAACAACAACTCGTCTGGTATTCAACTAGCTATCATATAGTTTCATAGTAGGTACACAAAGTGGGTCGTTAGCCATTTTATTTTTGAGTGTAGTTTGTTTACCTTTCTTTCATATTATTTTTATTTTTATTTCTGTTTTTGTATGATTTGCGCTTTGTGTTAGTTTTTTCGTAATTTTTTAATTATTAGTTTGTATGTGATGTTCGTTTAATTTTATGTTTTTACTGAAGCTTTTATGAGACATTTCATTTTAATGTAATTTTTAGTTGATTTCTCATCCTTGTCATTTTTTTTCAGCCTGAAGATGAGGTTTTAAACCTCGAAAGCTCGTAATATTTAAAGAAATGTTCTTCCTAGTCTTGGCACTATTATTCATCATCAAGCTAAGATTTCGAAGTAGCCGCCCAATTACTGAGACTATATATATATATATATATATATATATATATATATATATATATATATATATATATATTATATATATGTATATATATATATTGCTACTTTTAAATGCATATATCTCCTCTGTGACTGTATAAAATGTTATGTAGAATTGTGCAACATTTTTTCAGATTCCTAGATAGCTTAGAGATAGGATGTTTTAAATGTGTGTTCAGATTTCGCATAACATATTATAAAAGAATATATATATAACATAGAATGTAGAAAGAGAGAGAATATCTTTGTCCATTCAAAGCTAGAGTTGTTTTTCCTAATCTGTCAACACTTTTGATAAGCGAGCTCGAGCCTTCATTTGTGTTTTGAGAATCTGTCATCAAGTAAGATAAGGGGCTTCTGCTTTGGTTGATCGAGACGAATACATGTCTTTTTTTTTAACAGACTTGTCTCATATGTGTATGTCTTTGCTGAGTGCCCAGTGCAGATTACACATTTTGTATGTCAAATTGCGTAAGATTTCGAAGCTTCTAGAAGAATTGTGCCAAAAACGTTTTGTGTCATCTCCCCTGTCCAGCTTCCGTAAGGAAGAGAATTTCATTACATCTTCGATACTCGAGGCGTTCAGATCTCTCTCTCTCTCTCTCTCTCTCTCTTCTCTCTCTCGACATCCTTGAGATTATATTAACATAACGTAAATTGGTCACTCGTAACTTGAGAATTTCATATTTGATATTTCTTAGAGTTTATTTCGTGTTAAATAGTGTTTTTTGTGGAATCTGAACAAACATTGTTGTTTTAACAGCGCCAGGTTTTTGTGAAAGTGTAAAACAAGACTGCAGCAAAGAAAGAAGTTGGTATACCAAAAAGGTAAAGTGTGTTATATTTTTATTAGTTGCAACTAATAACTGATAGGAAGAGTGGATTGTTAAAAACTAATGGTTACAATGTGTTGAGTGAAAAGATTTACACGTTTACACATTGCAAATTGTTGTGTTTTGTGTTTGTTTCATTTTGTGCATTATTTCATTTTCTTGTTGAAGTGTGCCTTTTTATTTTGATACTGTCCACATTTTTCTGTATTTTCATTTACATTCACAATTTAATTGACTTAGTTATTTTCATTAATTAGTCATTGCACATTTAATTAAATTTAACACTTGTGAATTAATTTGCATTTACTTAGAATTCTTTTCATGTTTTATTGTTGTTTAGCACTTGTGAATTAATTTCAAATTTTCAATTAATGCCTAACACTTTTGAATTGTGATTGAATTAATTTTCATGAATTTTGTGATAAATTAATATTGATTTAATTTTACTTAATTTGATTCAAGAATTAATTAAACTTTACTTTATTTTCAGTAACAGTAATTTTCCCTGATATTGTGAATTTCACTTATAAACTTTGAGTTTATTAATAAACTTTTGTATTTAAAATTTTTATAAGTGTTTTTATTTTTATACCAGTATATTTGCATATGATTATATTGATGTTAGGTAGAAACATAGAGTGGTGATTAATCTGCTTTCCTTCAATTTAACTTGAAGTGACTTAGAACCAGGGAAGTACTTAGACTTCTGAAATCAGGGAAATACTTAGACTTTTAAAGTTGTTGATGGAGTGATGTCCTTTAATTAATTTAATTACTTACAAGATTACCTCACACCTGTTTTGATGAACTTAGTCTGATTTTCTGCAATACTGGTAAGTTGTTAAGGGATCACTGTTGCCTTTAGAGTATTCAGTTGTTTAATACCTTTGATGAGGGTTCAGGTGTCTGGCTTTTGGTGAGGTAATAATTGATGAATGGTAACCAGATACTTGGCACTTCGTAACAATATATGTGTATATATATATATATATCTATATGTATATATATTATGTATGTATGTATGTATGTATGTATGTATGTATGTATGTATGTATGTATTGTATGTATTGATGTATGTATGTATGTACATATTGTTGTAAATAAAATATAATAATTAACAGCAAAGCAAATATTCTGTAAAGATGCTTTCTAGTTTTGCAGTCATGAAATTAGAGTCAGTAGTATTTATGAATGGCTGATCAGCCTCATTTGCTCGTTTCCTCGAGTTCCAATATCACGGAAACTTCACTGAATTTCCAAAACGAGTTTTGAGTCTGGGTCTTATTATAGTATTCGTAACTGGAAAACGAACACCATTGAGAACTGTTGTCACGATATTCTGGATTGGAAAAAAATAATGCGATGTAAAATTTCGATATGCGATTTTTCATCTTTTCGGTTTTTTGACAGTTTATTTGATGTTTGTTTAATCTGTGAAAGATTTTACATAAGCTCTCCGCTTGGAGCATTACCGTTTTAAAACAATGAGTAGATGACCTTTCTCTCTGTTTACTTATCTGTCATATGTTTGAAAGGAATTACCTTGACCCCCCAACTGGCAAGAGTGAGGCGCAGCTGAAGAGCCAGGTCAGAGGTCGAGGACTCGTAGAAGATGGTCAGGGAGCACGACCGGAAGTAGTTTTCGGCTATGGTGTACAGGAGACCTCCCGTAGAGACCAGGGCCTGAAAGTGAAAAGATCACGTCAAATTTTTTTCTCAAATTATTATTATTATTATTATTATTATTATTATTATTATTATTATTATATTATTATTATTATTATTATTATTATTATTATTATTATTTTACTATTCAGAGAATGAACCTTATTCAAGCTTCCAAGTCAATTTCTTCCAAGTTTTGATTATTTTTATTATTATCATTAAACACTTTATATACTTCACATGCGATATTATTGTGGACCTGCAATCATTATTCTTATTATTATTATTATTATTATTATTATATTATTATTATTATTATTATTATTATTATTATTATTATTCTAGCTTCCAAGTTAATTTCTTCAAAGTTTTGATTAATAATAATAATAATAATAATAATAATAATAAATAATAATAATAATAATAATAATAATAATAATAATAATAATAATAATAATAATATAGTCTTTTTCTCCAGTATCGCTTAATTCGTTTTTTTTATTCTTTTTTAAACTTGTTTGAGAATGACTTCGACCCCTTTGTTAAAAGAGCATCAAAATTTGGAACACGCGGTGACAGGCACATTGATTTTCATCTGATCAAAGCTAGGATAAATGAACGCTTATACAAGAGAAGTGGAAATAAAAAGTAACTGAATGAAAGGGCAAAATTTGGAAGTAAATCAGTTTCTGTTCCTGTAATTGGAGGGATTTAAAGGTGAACGCAAATGAATAAGCAGCAGTAATTACGATGATATTGATGTAATATGTCAAGTAATATCATAACTCCTTGCTACGGTCACGAAAGTGTAGTTATGTGTTTTCTACGAACAAGCACAAGGAATGTATATATATATATATATATATGATATAGATATATATATATATATATATATATATGTGTGTGTGTGTGTGTGTGTGTGTGTGTGTGTGTGTGTGTGTGTGTCTTTGAATCTACTGGTCACCTTTTTACCAGATACGTATGCAACTGTAATAGCCACAAATGCCCTCTTTTTTTGATACGCCTGAGGATCCAAGTTCGAAGTAATTTTTTTTTTTTTTTGTTGAAGGAATTGGTGGATGTCTGGTACCGAGAAACGAACTCAGGTCCCACAATCACAAAGAGGTCACGTTGCCAACCTGACCACGAGAAGGATTGAAAAAACGAGCAATAGAAATGATTGCCCACTTGGCTACGGTGGTGAGGATGGGTCTATTCCAGCTCAAATAAGTATATCTGAAAACGACAGGTATGTATAGTATGAGAGGGAGTAAAGTTTTTTGATCCTTCTCGTGGTCAGGTCGACAACGTGATCTCTTTGTGATTATGGGACCTGGATTCGATTCCCGGTACCAGACATCACACTTAAAAAAAAAAAAAAAAAAAAAAACAAAAAAAAAAAAAAAAAAAAAATTCTTTGAACTTGGATCTTCAGGCTTTGTAGTGACAAGCGTATCCAAAAAAGAGCAAAGAATTCAAGTAGTTAAGAGGCCATTGTGGCTATTACAGTTGCATATATATATATATATATATATATATATGAAATATATATATATATATATATTTAACATAGTCCAGGGAACAAACTAAGTGACGCCATTATCATGACTAGACTAAGCAGAGACAAGGATACGAATATATAATTAAAAATAATGTTTAAAACCGAAGGTATTTACTTTTTTTTAACAGAGACTAAGATGACTAAAGCAGGCAGTAATGAAGGAAACATTGCATGATCAATCAATAGGAAATTAACGCCGAAGAAAGAGACTGGTTGTGAAAATTCATTTACCTGGCCGGGAGTAGGCTCAGCGCCTTTGGCTTTACTTTCTGCTCCTTTAACATTACTCGCCAGAAAGTGGACTTGGCCAAGGTCTTGGACTTGGTTACTCTTGGCTGTGATGTGGAACGGGAGCTTAGGACTTCCTTCTCTGGTTGCAGTAACCCCGGCAGGGTGTTGGCCATCAACTGGGCCAATCCGTTTAAGAAAAAGAATGAAAAAAATGGCCCACCAGCGCCTGGTGGACGGCATCTTTGAAGGGGGAACCGCGAAGAACCGTTGATCGAGAAAGGAAGAGTCTAATGTTTCCTTTCGTCTTGCATGGTCTATTCCACTCCGTTGATTTTTCCCCCTTTTCCGGAGAATTGATGATCCTTCTTAATGATTATTGTAATTAGTTTCTACAGCAGAACAAGCTGTACAGACTGGACAAGCGCTAGAGGACGATAAAGGTATAGTAAGACCTTCAACCGAAGAGATGGGGTCTGTTTTTACTCAAGATGAGAAGCACTACACAGGGCGAGAGCAGCCAGGCTTTTGAGTTCTCAAGAGTACTACATACAGTTTCATACTCTTTCTCTTTTCCCCTCTCTTTCTTTCTCTCTCGCTCTCCCATTCGTCAACCACAGCAGATTCGATCTCGAAATTGCGTGAAATTGACCAACTGACCATTTTCAGTCCAGAAATTCATTTGTGGCAGATAACATTCTATCTCGATCGAAGTACAGTTGTGCTTTCAATTGCGCCACCAATGGTTTTCCGTTTTTTCTACTTAACTCATACAGTTCGCCCACGTTAACATGATGGCGTCACAGAGCAGGATCTACTTAAACCACGCCCTCCTCCTGAAATCAATTATGTCATAGAATGACCCATCAGCATTACAGTAATGGGGGTAATGCGTCCGTAATCGACATTTGAGGAATAAAGGCATCGGAATTGTCTGTATCAAATTCTCTTTTAGCTCCACTAATACTTAAATTTGTAAAACAATCCATATAGACCAATTTTATGAGCGATCACTGGAGATCCACCTTAACGAAGTATTTTCATCACCTGCGCAAAGGAAGCAGACAGAATATCAACACCAGCTTGATAGCCCGTGAACCAACGCAAACAGTACCTACTGATTTATTCATTGTAAGTTGAAGGAAGGAAGGCGAGCAGCCAAATAAGATGTCAACAAGAACAGCAAGGAAGTAAAGGAGTAGGAATCAAACCAAAAACAGGCGATTACCTTACCACGTCTCTTGGGCAGAAGGATTTTGTAACAATGACAGAAAGAATTGATACGAAGACAAACTCACCAAATTCGTGGATCTTAAACTCTATTAACTCAAAATTGGACATTCCAATATTACCAGTTGGAGTGTAAATCAGAAAAAAAAACTGTTTGATATTTGCCTGGTGATTTGGGAACGGACATGAGAAGCACTTTGAAATTACTGGCAGCACTCTTGACTGTTTGTTTGTTTGTTTGTCAATTATGCGTCAAAGTTGTCTTCACAGATCAAATTTACCCCAGTCGGAAAAACAAGCAATCCGCAGTAAAGGCCACATAAAATCGTGATGGATTTGGCAATGCCGATAATTGACCTGCCAGAGTTCCGAGAATAACGTCTGCTACCAAGGGAGCCTCAAAGAAGTGATCGATATTCTATATTGGTTCAGGAACAATACAACTGATAAATATCTTTATTAAAGCATGAAGGATAGCCAGTAATTTTCAGCGTTATTTTTGTTGATTACTATCATCACTATGACCATTAACACTGCAGTTCATAATTTAGCAGCTGTATTTGTCAGTTAACGAAATTAAATCGTATTAGTATTGTTAATACTGGTGCTGTGGGTTCCATTGATATTGATGACATTGATGCCATTTTTAAGAAAATTATAATAATTAGATTGCTAGGTAGATGGAGCACATTGACGTGTGTATGATAGAATTTACTGGAGTTTAAGTCAATGTAGATGGAAAAGACAATTATATAAGCTATTATATATATATATATATATATATATATATATATATATATATATATATATATATATATATATATATATAATAACTGATGGTTACGAAGGTTTGTTAAAAACTAATAACTAATAACTATTGGTTACTATGGTTTAAAGAACTGATAACTGATAGTTACAATGGTTTGAGTGAAATTTACATTTTTACACATTGCAAATTCTTATGTTTGTTTCATTTGAAGTGATTTTTATGTTTTGTGCAATTATTCATTTTCTTATTGAGGTGTTTATGTATGTGCATTTGTCCATTTTCTTATTGAAGTGTGTCTTTTTATTTTATATTCTGTGTGATTAATACTTTTGCAATTTTGGTATTTTCCACATTTTTCTGTATTTTCATTTGCATTCACAATTTTATTGACTTAGTTATTTTCATTGCTTAATCATTACACATTTAAGTAAATTTAACACTTGTGAATTAATTTGCATTTACTTAGAATTCTTTTCAAGTTTTATTGTTGTTTAGCACTTGTGAATTAATTTCTAATTTTCAATTATTGCCTAACACTTTTGAATTTTGATTGAATTAATTTTCTTGAATTTTGTGATAAATTAATTTTGATTTAATTTTACTAAATTGATTCAAGAATTAATTAAACTTTACTTTGTTTTCAAGTAACAGTAATTTTTCCTGATATTGTGAAGTTCACTTATAAATTTTGAGTTTAATAATAAATTTTTGTATTTGAAATTTTTATAAGTATTTTCATTTCTAACCAGTATATTTGCATTTGATTATATTGATGTTAGGTAGAAACATAGAGTGGTAATTGATCTGTTTTCCTTCAATTAACTAGAAGTGACTTAGAACCAGGGAAGTACTTAGACTTCTGAAATCAGGGAAATACTTAGACTTTTAAAGTAGTTGATGGAGTGATGCCCTTTGATTAATTTAATTACTACCAAGATTACCTCACATCTGTTTTGATGAACTTAGTCTGATTTTCTGCAACACTGGTAAGTTGTTAAGGGATCACTGTTGCCTTTAGAGTATTCAGTCGTTTAGTACCTGTTATGAGGGTTCAGATGTCTGGCTTTTGTGAGGTAACAGTTGATGAATGGTAAGTGTAGTATCCAGATACTTGGCACTTCGTCACAATATATATACATATATATATATATATATATATATATATATACATTTATATATATATATATATATAATATATATATATATATATATATATATATATATATATGCTTAAAAAATCACAGTAGATGCACGTGACTTCATTAAACAAGCGAATACCACAGGAAAATGATAGTCAGAAATCCAAGTGCTTTCGTCTTTACTAAGACATTGTCAATGAGCTCCTTGACAATGTCTTTGTACAGACGAAAAGCGCTTGGATTTCTGACTATCATTTCCCTGTGGTATTCGCTTATTATATATATATATATAGAATATATATATATATATAATATATATATATATATATATATATATATATATATATATATAAATTTCCGACCCACATCAGGATCAACCCACGTCTTTCAATTGATAGGCCATACTAGTCATACAAGAAGTTGGAGCCTATTATAAGTACCACTGTACCTAAGGCTTTCCCTGGGCAAACTAACTGTATAGCAATAGCATAGCAGTGTGTTTTCCTAACTTTCCGATTCAGCAATATGACCCAGCTGACAGGTACAGTCATAGATATAGTCTATATATATATACGTACATATATATACTATATAATTATATATGTATATATAGTCTATATATATATATACATATATATATATATACATATATATATATATATATATATATATATATATATATATATATATATATATATATATATATATTTATAAAATACAAAGAATTCGATACTTATGAGCAGAGATTCTCGGCTGAGTGAATGTGAACCCGATAACAAAACAAAAGACAATCTCATCAGTCACTTTACATTACGCCACGGTATTGGAGGATGATAAAGGTGCGTTTATTTTTGTGAAATGTTTGAGTAAAAGGGACGTTGGCAAACAATAAAAGATAGAAATAAAGAGAGGATAAAGTGCACTTATCGAGTAGATAATCAATAAAAGGGAACTGTTAAATCCGGGTCATATTTTGTGAAGGTTCAATTTCTTAAGGTGCAATAAACAAAATGGAAGAGGGCTGCTGTTTATTGTTTTTATAGTTTTATATATATCTGTTTTTACACATAGGAAATTCACGCATTTCTTCGTCTTTTATTACAATTCATACCCTGAATTTTGTTTCTTTGCTTCAACCCCACAAGCAAGCAAATTTGGAGCGAAAATTAGCTTCCTAATCTGCTGAAGAATGAAGCGATGACGCAAAATAATTTCCTTTCTAGCGAGTCGTTCTTAGAAGATGGACAAAGAGAATCCAATCACATGAACAATAAGAGAACTTGCGAGTACATGAGTGTACACATCCGAAGATTTATGGCTGTTCTAGCCGCATGAATATTCCAAAGGCGAGAGACGTTCTTGCCACCAAGCAATCGATGCGGAGCTGTCAACTGGAACCAAGATCAGAGACGTCGTCTGTCACTGCTGGAAAACTTTCTGTCCCGGCGTCTTGGATCGGCCTATCAAGAAGAAGAAGTCATTTATTCAAGAGAGATTTTGCTTCTTTCTTGGAGCTGATTTGAGAAAGGTCAACACGTCCAGTTCTGGCAGTCGAGAGTCTCTGAAATATGTTAAAATTTAAACAAATTCCTCGGTGCTTCTTGTCTGACTAGAACTGACAGCTATGGATCTGGTTGCTTCAAGATATTTCCTTTCTTTTCTTTGTGTTTCGAGTTGATTGCAATTGTTATTTTAGACGTTATGGTAACTATTGTTTGAAGGGATTCCCTGTAAATGTTCTTATATGAGACTATGTACGTGCCGTCAATCGGAGATTAGTTTTGGGGGTTTCATAATAATAATAATAATAATAATAATAATAATAATAATAATAAAATAATAATAATAATAATAATAATAATAATAATAATAATAATATATACAATTTAAATTTATTAAAGCACTGATATATTCAGAGAGAGAGAGAGAGAGAGAGAGAGAGAGAGAGAGACTGTGTCACTGAATTACGAATAATTAAGATAAAAGTCCGTCTAACCTCACCCCGTTATACGTCACGTCATCCAGTGACAGATATGACTCGTCATCTCAAGTGACATGAACTGCAAAGCTGCTGGCGTACCAACGTGTGACCACTTTTTATTACTCGCTAATTTTATCTTTCTCTTCGTTAATTTGATACACAAGGACGCCCACCATGTATTATGACATTTTTCTGGCTTGCTTTCACTGATGATCACTTTCCCAAATTGGCCTATTGTGATTTTTGAGGAGTTGTTATGCTGTAATGCTAGATCTAGCGCCCCAGATAAAGTCTAGACGATAGGTACGTTAGGCTAAAGTTGGTTCATTTCATTTTTTTTATTATGTAAATAGTAAATGAGAAGGAAATTCAATGTGCTTATCTAGCCCGAACCCGAGTACACGCGCACGAGCACACGCGCAAATACACACACACACACAAAGGTAAACAGACATGACTTGGAAGGCAGGGACGGAATTATTCGTTCTATTTGTTTTCCATATCAGTCACATTGATTTGACTTACGTAAATACAACAGCCATGTCGCCACACCCAAAGTGTTTTCGGTTGCTATTTTTTTTTCCACTGAAATCATCGAGGTTCGAGATTCCAAATGACATTCAGTGCAGAAATGTAGTACCACCGTAGGATTCTCAAGTCTCAGAAATGAAAAGCAATGCTTCTAAAACTGCCAATCTTGATGAAAGAAAACAATTTTGACAGGTGACAAAGAGTTGCACTAGTGACCTCTTATTATATTCAGGTTCCAGTCTCTCTGTGTCTGTTTTCTGACTGCTTCTAAAGTTCGCCAATAAGTGGTTACATTGAAACTTTGGTATTAAGGTTCATAAAGCTTCAGTAAATAAACTTGAGCAAAGCATTAATAGCAGGACGCGCGCACATCCTACAAAAGGGGATATGTTCAGCTGCCGGAATTGGTGACCTGCAAAATTCCGACCTTCTTTTAAGGCTAGTTTAGTAAAATCGTCCCATAAGTTATCTAAAAAAAAAAAAAAAAAAAAAAAAAAAAAGCATAATTGGGTATGTTACGAACTAAGTCCTCCTGTGAAGATGACTAAGGTTTTTATTTCCTGATCTGTAGTTACTGTGGCGGTGAAATATAACAAGAACTGATTTTAATTTATTTATTTTCTTTTATAGGGATGTTAGACCACTATTTCTGTGGAGGGGCGGTTTGTTACATAGGTTCCCAACGTTTCTTTTCTGAGACAATACATTAAATATTATATTGAGACGTAACCAAATATAGCCACTTATGAGATTTTCCCAGGAAGTAACTGCAAAGATAAGTGAAAAATATTTAAGCTAATAAATTCAGCTGTAAGGCAACATATACAGAAACAAGACACAGCTATAATTCTATATCTGTATCCCGCATATTTACAGATAATCGAGAC
>NC_087211.1:74172119-74199619 GCF_015104395.2 Macrobrachium nipponense | reverse complement strand
ATTTGATACGTAATATAAATGAATATTTAAATCGACAATATATATATATATATATATATATATATATATATATATATATATATATATATATATATATATATATATAGTAATCTGCTTTATTTGATTATTCCCGTTATTCTTGTTTTATTAGCCATATTCGCCTTTCTTCTTATCCTTTTCATAATTGCTTAACATAATTAACTCAGACCTAGCTATTCAAAGTCAAAAAGCAATCATAAAAAAAATCAAACGAATATAATTCTCTTATTTTTTATCGAATTCCTTGCATATCATCCTATTTCATTTGGACGAGTTGGAAAGCTGTGGGAGTTAAAACTGACGAATACATTAAGAAAAGCTTACTTTCATTAAAGCTTTCTTAGGTTGATCTTTCTGTAGCTATTCATTTCTTCTAAACAGAAATTAATTCAAATTAGTTTTACATGTATACCTAGACCTACTACCATAAGCATATTATAAGTAGCTGAAAGGATAAGAAATATGAAAGGTGACGTTCTCGTTTAAGTCTATTTCATATGTTTTTATTTATTTATTTATTTGTTATTAATTTTTTTTTTTTTTTTTGAAGAAAAACCTACTGCTTTAATCAAGGGTTGCTCTTTGACGGCTATATGGTGTAACATGAGTGTATGCACATATTTTGGGGAATGAAAGATAAAGTTTCTTTGAACAGAAAATATTTTATAAACATGCATTTTAAGGCGTCCGTTGTCGGTGCGGGGAATTTTAAAATAATCGTTATCATTAGTGATGCTTTCACGCGATGGAGTTCGTAGAGAGAAGTCGGCTCGAGCAAGACCACCGGTGGTCTTGGCTCGAGTCGCCTGAGATGTAGAAGAGAGCGGAGGTGGCGTATAAGAGTGATGGAGTGATTAGGCCGATGTTAATAAAGTATCTCCAATAAAATGTATTCTTTAGATTTTGAAGAAAAAAAATGCATGCATCATTGAAACTGTTTCCCTCCCTATCCGTGGTATTCATTGGCCACCGATAAAAAACAAAACAAAAAGAGTAAGCCTAACTGAATCTCTCATCCATCAAAGATACGTTTGCTTATTCATTAGACGTATTCATTAGACACCTATCAAAGATTTCAAGTGTAGATTTAAAAATCTCTTCCTCTCCATCTAAAGTATTCATCAGACACCAGTCATAAGCGTAGAGCTAGTCATGATTCCTGGTTCAGCAATGTCGTGACGATGCACTAGAATTCAAAATTCACAAATGAATGTTGCTCAGCAACGTTTACACTACTGTACTGACTTGCTCTCTTGTGGTGCTTTGAGGTGTTCCACCTCTAGGCCCATGTTCTAAATTTTGCCGTTCTTTAAACAATTATATTCATCTATGTATGATTATCTCCGGTTTATTAAGCTTTCTTGATATCTCTCCAACAGGAACTTGCACCAAATGCAGTGTGCAATAATTGTCTCTCGCTCTTAGACCGATAAATGACACATTGACAGATTCCCGTGCACATAACATCAAAAGCAATAGAGTTAGGTCGCTTGGTTCACACTGTTAGGATATCGTTTTTTTTTCTTTTTGTTTATAAATTTGATAGCATTTTGTGAGATTCCAAGGTTTTTTTTGTAAAATTTAACAAATGGAATAGTTCAACTACCTTCAACTTAATATTGAAATGATAATTTAAGGACTATGTTTATGCGATACTACTAGTGATAGGTGTCTCCTATCTATTTGTTAATGTATATCTATGGTTGTGATATGACGTTTTTTATCACTTCGTTTCGTTCACGTCAATTTTGCTATATGGAAAATAGTTTTACACAATAACATAACATAATGTTCTAAAGATATCAGTGACTGTTTTTAACGTCATTACACATGATTTCTTCCATCTTTGAAAAGAAAAATCGATAAATAAGGCATGAATCGTGCGTCAGGCATGTGAACGAAAAATTGTGAATCTCTGCCAATGGTTTTTTATTTGCTTCACACGGGAGACCTAAACACAGCTGTTTACCGCAACGGAATATTTAATTAAAACGCTGGGGATTTGTGTGCACGTAGATATATATATATATATATATATATATATATATATATATATATATATATATATATGTATGTATATATCTATATATATGTTGTGTTATGTATATTTGTGCTTGTGCAAGATCATATGCGCATTTCATGCATGTTTTGTTTCGTACTCTGTTTTCCTGGTTTCCATTTTCACTTCCCGAACGAACGGGTCATGAAGTGCTCGAGGAAGTACCATTTATGTCAGCCAACAATTTCATTTATTACAGGCTGCTTTACAATATATATATATATATATATATATATATATATATATATTTATATATCGTAATGCCCTTTTTGATCAGGTTAACCTTCCGTTAGTCCAGGTTCTTGAATATGTCAGACTTATTTTTGGTTATTGTTATTATTACGAGAGAATTACAGCTTTTTCTTTTTAAATATCAGGAACTAAATTCGAAGGATGTACAGAAAAAAAAAACAGTTAACATTTCAGTCGCAACTATGTTGAATTTCGAAACGCAAAAAAGTGGACTTTTATTGAATATTTACTATTCATTAATTTTGTAAGTGATTCAGTTTTTATATCTTATCTTCCACAGATGTACTTTCTGGAAAAAGATGTACTCCTACGACAGAACACCTGGGCTAGATCTATCTGCGACGGCTTCTTCTTCTTGATAACCAAAGGCGAAGCTTTGGTCGAACACGCCTCCATTGACCACTTCAGAAGCGTTCCATACCGCCCAGATTTCCTGCCACCATCTCTGTGGAACTACAAGGCTAACTACGTCGTCCTCCTACTCGACCCCCAGGGACCCAAACCGAAGGAACTGGTCGAGCTCTTTAATTTTAGGAAGACGGAAAACCTCGCCATTTTGCATCGCAGTCAAAATACTGTGAAGGTATGGACACACGTCCTCTACACTGAAGTGATTGGGCTGGAGGTTGTGGACACTTGGTTCCACGGGAAGCTGCACCGTGGTAATGTCTTCCCAAAGAAGTTCGACAATTTCCACGGGGCCAAAGTTCGTGTGGCCACGTTTGAACTGGAACCCTTTATCGTCTATGCTAAAGATGACAGCGGCAACTTTGTCGGGAGGATCGGCGTGGATATGCAGGTCATCGATGGGCTGTCGAGGGCCAAAAACTTCACTGTCGATTTCTTCGAGGTCAGTGACGACGAAAAATGGGGAAACAGATACCCAGATGGTTCGTGGGATGGCCTCATGGGGCAAGTGTTTAGTGAGGCTTCTGACATCGCTGTCTGCAATGTATTCATTGATGGGCCCAGATGGGGCCTCATTGACTACTCGTTCCCCTACAATTACATGCCGGCGTGTTTTGTGGCACCGTCACCGAAGCCCTTGCCCAACTGGCAGTCCCCAACTTTACCTTTTGCCTGGAGTACTTGGATTTCTATTGGTATCGCTATTCTAGTTGGAGGTGTTCTACTTTATCCTTTAGCAACGCTTGGCGTGAAGGAAGAGTCAGCTGTTTTCAGGAGCCTCTCTTACAACTACCTCTACATTCTCAGTTCTATAACTGCAAAAGGTGTCATCAAAGAGCCTAAACACCTGCCTTCACGCCTGTACATTGGCTTTTTCTGGATATTTTCCCTAATTGTTTCAACCGCGTACTCAGCTAATCTTGTGGCGTTTTTATCAGTGGCGCAGATGGAACCTCCCATTGACACGCTGAAACAGCTGGTGGACAGTGGCTTGAGAATCAGTGGCAATTCCATCTGGAAAAGCCTCTTCGAAATGTCAACCGACAAGGCCGTTCTGGATCTTGTACCGAAGATGGAACTAGATGCCGATTATCACACCATCCTCGACAGGGTCCAAGCGGGTGAGTTCGCCTTCATCCAGAACAGACAATTTCTCGAACTGAACAGGGACGCAAGATACAGTTCAGGCGGCCGAGCGTCGATTCGCATCGTCGAGGAGTGCTTCATGAACTATAACGTAGCCCTGACCTTGCCCAGGAACTCCCCTCTCACCGACAACCTGGCGAAAACTCTCATGAAAATATTCGAATCGGGTTTGCTACAAATATGGAAGGAGGAAGTCGTCAATTACGTTCACCGAAGGTATAGAAAAGAGAATGAGGCCACAACAGTCATCGAATTATCAATGGTCAGGCCACTGGATCTCAGCCACGTGCAGGGCATTTTCTACATATTGGGCATTGGGTATCTTCTCTCTGTCTTGATCTTGGCTTTCGAGGTTATCGTTAGGCCGACTAAGAAGGAAGAGAAGGGCGAATTCCTTTACTGAGAGTTACTGATGAAGTTCTGAAGTCTTTGGGGATTCCCTCAACTCAACCTTTGAAAACTGTAGTATCACCGACAATTATTCACGAACAATTACGTGCCGCTACCTTCTTCTGTAAATGAAAACTACTTTTTTTTGTTAGATGTCATCGTCATATGGTTTAGTGCAGTGATTAGAAGAATGACAGGTTTAATTCAACGTTCCCTAAATTCTCAACTTTTCAACAGTCTTCTTCTTCCATTCACTCTTGCAGATTTGTAGGTGACAAATTTATCCTTGCTTATGATATTAATAAATATGGGGCACTTTACATGTGCGTTTAAGTGACCCCATTCTCCCCGGTGCCTTTAAGTGTTTAGTGATAAGGTTAAATTATCGCATTGTTTAAATTTACGAAAATAGATGGTGGGAATAATTAGGCTAGGGGTTAATGGAAGACATAAACATTGGTCTTAAGCCCCTCCCACACGAGGGACAAATGCACAGCGGGAAAGACACTGTTACCAATTTTGCGAGTGGATGGCGATCACGAAGTGTGGTCCAAATCATGGGTTCGCCTGCCTGTGATTACTGCCTGCCTTGGATTGTTTGATCTGGTAGCATTGTTTAAAAGCGAGGGAATTAAGGGGAAATCAGAGTGCCCGTCGTGTCTTTGCCCCTCGTGTGGAAGGGGCATTAGATAAAGTTGTTTCTGTTCTTTTACTCTTAAGGAAACAATTTCCAGAAAAAAGACAATGACATTTTCAAGTCCTAGAAGGAAAACCTTAGGCCCTCAAGCTTTTGAAAGCCGATTACATTGTTTGGTTAGGTACCGAATTGTAATTTCAATTTCGGTGTTTATTTTACCTTAAACCATTTTTGGACTCAGGGACGCTCACATAGGGAAGGCTGCAGGGGCTCAAGAAGCCCCTGCCCTGTGCCCTCTGTGAGTAAAAAGTGCCCTTCTGAATAAAAAAAGAATTAAGAAAAAAGGAAAAGAAAGAGGAGAGAAACAGAAAGAAAATAGGGAGAAAAATGAAATAAAATTGAGGATTAAGCACTTTTTCTTTTTATTATATTAAAATTCTATAACTGCCATATGTACTATAGCCCAAGTTCCCAACACACTGTACAGATTCCACATGCACTTGTAAACAAAGTTTGTGATGCGAAAAGATCACCAATAGCAGGTGCTGGGTGCGCTGAGATGACCCCAGTCTGGCCCTTTGGGACAGGTTGTAAAAGTACCCTCAACTTACGTATAAGTCAATTCAATTTACAAAGAAAATTCTTCAATAAAAAAAAGGGGTGGGGGTGACAAGTACTAAGAATCGAGCTTTGCCACAAGAAGGATCTGTTGCAAAGATAAAAGATGACATTTTACACTCGACCATCCAGGTGTGTCAGACAGTTTTCTCCCATGGTGTAAAAGTTCTGCTGGAGATGCTAAAATGCTTCTGAATACCATAAATTTTGAATTCATCCTGTGTCGGGAAACTGTAACTTCAGTCTTTATGGAAACTGCAGTTGCTTCAGAACAGTTGCAGTCATCTACTTTGGACTTGGCAGCAGCTTCAAGGATCACTGATGGGATAGTTTTACGACTCCAGGTACTCAGAACTGATGAAGAGTTCAGGTGCAGCTGAAGAAAAGGCAGATGAAGATGCAATCGACATACCAACTACAATTCCAGGTCAAACTCGATAAAGAACGGTGCCAGTAAGGTATAGAAAGTCCTCAAATACTAGCCATTCATTTGAAATTCTTGAGGTCTATTACAGAGCTAATCTGTTTTTCCCATATCTAGACCAAATTCATCAGGAATTGCAAAAGCGATTCCTGGAATGCAACACTACTAAGACTGAAAATTCAATCCTGGGGTCATCATACAAGTTGACAGACCCAGAAGTGTGGAGGGGAGCAAGAGGGAATGAGGCTACCAAAGAGACATATTGTCAGATCTGATGATGCTAAGCATTGAAAAGGACATACCAGTTAATGAAAGTGAAGTCATCAATAATTTTAAATGCATGGCAGACAGACGACTACTGTAAATTGAGATTCAGTTTAGTACTAATATAAATTTGCTTCATGATACTCGTTTTATTGTAAGGCACTTACTGATTAAAATAGCTATGTATCAGACACCTGTGTACTACGCTGAATAAACATTTAGTTTATAGTTACCTTCTACTTAACAGTGATGTACATTGCATTTGGTAGCAATAAATATTTTCAGAGTATGCTCTAGTGTTGTCCCCTTAATATCTTTGAGAGCCCTGCCTTTCTGTAGTCTTTGCACGTCCCTGACTGGACTTGAAAATATCCTTTTCCTATGTTTTAATGTTTGCTTCGAACGTTTCTGACATTCTTTTCTTTAGCCACTAGAATAAAGGACAGCACTCTTACCACTGTCGCGAATTTCAGCGACGTTCAAACGGTACATTTAATCCCAGATGTTATGGGACGGACGACCTAACCTTTAAGATGAAAAATTTGCAGACAGGATGGCCAACTCTGAACAAGGATGGCGTTTTACAAGGATTTTATCACAAAATTAGACTCTAACAAATTTAACATGGGCATGAAGCAGCAAAAGCTTTCTCAAAACACAATAGGGAATCTTGAGCGACATACGTTTACACTCGTGGCGGTAACAATTATCACTCTGTCACTTTGCAAATCGTGGAAAAAAAAACACCTAAATTAAGTCACATTGAAATGGACCAGTGATTGAAATTAAGGTTAAATGGTGTAGCAACCGTTACATAGTCACATTAACTTCAATGACCACGGATGGTAAGATAAACCTGATACAGCCCCAACCTTACATGGTCTCTCGTCACCTCGGTTATCGCGACATTAGATAATTTCGTGAAATTATTTTCTGTTAAACATAAATCAAAACACAATTTTCATCTCTGCTAATGTAGAATTGACTTTCCACTCCGTTGGGTATTAATTTACATCAAAGAAGAACCAAAACGCCAGGGATCTCCCTTCCAGGTTTGCCAGATTCCAAGTCTAAATGTGCCGATGATTGCTAGAAAAGTTGCCAAAAGATGTTAAAAGTTGCCAGTGGCTAGAATATATAATATAAACCTTTTCAGCAGTAAGAACAAACTAACTTCTAACCTAACCTATAGGTGTAAAACATTTTACCTTGTTGCCAATGACTAGCCAGTAAAAAATTGACAGAGAACCATCAGTGTATAGTATATCTCTGAAACTAATAATAATAGCCTACCTAGTTGCCTAACAATTTGGTTGTGGAAAGTGGCATAGAGTCTAGAGATAATATAGTGTAGGCCTAATGCCTCAGCAGTATTACCCCTATGCCTAACCTACAATGAAAAGAAAAGAAAATAAAAAAGGCTTCCAGTATATAATTTGCACCTAAAATCATGTTAGAAATTTAATCACATTTTTTAAAACTTCTTGTCATTCCATCATAGGTTTATGCTGCTGTATTTTGGCAATTGCCAATGGAGAAGATTTATACCACTATAGTAATAACTTTACTTAAAGACACGTTTACACACTACAAAATGTCAAATAAACATAACATAATGGCAATATATATCTTAAAAGGCACGGTAGTGAATTGTTAATCTCAGCTCTTTCCAGTTAGAGACAGGTTGGTTAGAGACAAGCGCTGGGTTCTTCAAATATGCTGAAATGAAAAACAGCCAGGAAAGATGACCAATGCACTTTGAGGTTGGTGACGCCTCGGAAATCACATGCCTTGGGCATGGAGCACCTGTGTTTGCTGGGTGCCACACAGGGCGTGTCTGCGTGTGTTCGTAACGAACAATATATGACTTTGGTTATGGGGAATAAGTGTTGAGAGAGAGCACTCATTGATTACCTGTGACAGAGTGCGGAACATGCCTCGAAGAGGTGTTGCAGACCCATCGAATAAGGTAACGTAAGACAGAACTTTGAAAAAGTTAACCTTTGAAGTAATAATTATTGGGTCTGGAGAAAAAGAAGTGTGATGCAGTACACATTCTTTTTTGATTAACTTACATGGGTAAAGTGGTGTAATAATTGTGGTCTCTTTATTTCAGATGGGTTCAAAGTCACCATATAGAAAAATGGATTCTCTAAGACTTTTATTGACTTATTAAAATGTTATGGTTAGTCGGACATAATGTGAATATGAGGGGGTGCTTTCATAAATATGATTTGGAGAGGAAACGATAGGTTAACGGTTTTTTGGGGGTCAAAGTTAATTCATTTTATTCCATTTATTTATTGATCTTGTTCCATTTTAATGTTAGCTAATTTGGGAAATAAAAAGTATATGTTTGTAATTACAGGAGCTTATTTGCCTAGCTTGCATTTTCAGCTAACTTCCCTGAATGATCTGCAGCGGTTTGTTTCATTTTGTTTAAACGAGTATCATTTGGCCTTAAAAACTCGTTTAATAGTTGGTGGCAGCGGTAAAAAGGTTCATTAGGGCCATAGGTAGTGCCTCCGAAGAGACTATATATAGTTTAAGCATATTTTGGGGAGAGTGATTATGATTATGTATCAGGCAACTTGCTTTATTGCTGACTTAGGTGAAGATACTTGGGTGCGGCCGCGCGGGCAGTTTTTCTAGCAGTGGTTTAGTGTGAAGACGTGTTTCTGTGTTATGAGGGGTATTAAAGTGTATTTATGGTGTAATGGGAATGAATTACGCGCGGTTGCAATGTGTAGACGTGAGTGTATAATTTTATATTTCCTTCCATTCTATTTTTTTTCTTTTTTTATTGGTGTTAATTTACTCAAAGGTGTGTCTTATTTTGATGTCCCTCGAGATTTGGTGGACATTAGTGGTTTTGTGGTAAAAGAAATACGGGGGAAAAGTGGTATTGTGAGTTTCGTTCTTATGCTTGGCATGAGAGAGAGAGAGAGAGGGGGGGGGGGGGGGGGCAAGAGAGAGAGAGACAGAGACAGAGAGAGTAGGGCAGTGGCAGCCGAGTGAACGGATACTGATTTAAGCGGTTTTCTCTGGAACTGATCTTCTTCCTGTTTTTTTTCCTATATAATATATATATATATATATATATATATATATATATATATATTATATAATATATATATATACACACCACACACACACACACACACAATCCCGTAATCCGTAAATTATTTTGAGTATCCAAGGTAGTCCAGAATCTTTCATCATGTGGCAACAAAAATCTCCTCCATACATTTCATTTAATTTCTATATCACACACAATTATATATATATATATATATATATATATATATATATATATATATTATGATAATCTTGAAACACTTACCAATATACACACAGAAATAAATCGTAGTACTATCATTTACAACTTATGAAATCAAGCAAAATGTCACAGCAACTCTCCAACACAACACACAACAAACGTGGCCGTCGAGGAGCCAAAAACATCGTTCTTCTTAATTTGCGTTTGCTCAGGTCAGAGTGGAGGTTTGGCCTTTGTATCGGCACTGAAGTTAATTTAAAACTATTCTGGCTGTGATGGTAAACCGGCAGAGCATAATTGTGGACTTTGCAGCAGACCTTTTTCATAAATCTTTCAGAAAAGCAACCCTATATTTTTTATAACCGAAAGTTGCTAACAAGTTTTCCAATTTTGGTGTTAGTTGCCAACCACAAAATTCTGTTGCCAACCAACGGAGAAAGTTTCCAGTTTTGAGGTTTTTGGCAACGAAGCTGCCAACCTGGCAACCCTGCTTCCTTCTTCTTCCCTGCATAAATCGTGCAGATTTTGTCGCTAATAATATGACCAGTGTTATTCGCGACAACCACTGTGGGAAATGGGGCTTTTGGGTTAATATGGAAAGCGCAATTGAGTGAAATCACATTGATCGCTCTCATTCCCATTAAAATAAGTTCACGGATTGTTTTAAACCTGGTATCCTAGATTTGGTTAAGTGTGTTTGATTAGGGTTGCTGTATTAGCCTCTAATTATTCAATGTTTGATTAAACAACATGAGAGTTCAGTTTACATTTGTATTTTTGTCCTCTGCCTAGCTGTTACTGCGCTCTGTGAAGCGTCATTGTTTTTAATTGAGAGTATCTTTCTTCAAAAGACGCTTTGGCTCTGATACTCCTAGGCTATTTTGTGGCCTGTAATTCTCAAATACACTTTTCTGTGGGTTGTACACAGGTCCACGTTAATCTCGGGTCATGGACACCATTAAATGTTGTGACTCACATCTTCTTACGAAACAGATGGATAATCACAGGCCTCAAAATCGAGTAAGGAAATCAGAGCCCTTGCATTCTCTTAATATAAACAAAGGTTTATTCTCTCTTCAGTTCAAAACAACGACGTTCCACAGAGCGCAATAACAGCTGGACAGAGGATAATATTTCAAAGATGAATTGAACTCTCATTTCATTTAATCAAATATTGTAATATTAGATAATTCAAGAAGGTTTTTTGCTAAGAATATTACTGTAAAATCATATTCATGGGCCGCGCCGATTGTTATACCTATATGGCCTCACAAATTTGTTTTTTACGTATTTTTGAACAATTTCATCTAAATCAACATAACTTAGAGAAACACAGCTTTAAATTATTCGATAAGTTCATAAACAGTTTTCTGTACTTATTTCATGGTCCCATCAGTCACTGAATCGTTACTGAGCGTCAAAGTACAACAGTGGAAGAACACGAAATAATATTTCAGATTTAAGCTAGTTACCCACTCCACGGATTCATTTTCTTTTAGTATTCCTTCAGTCAATAATAGAAAACAATAAACTTTCACATTTTAAGGTAGGACCATCACAATAGTTAATTCCTTCTTAACGGTCATTCCTAACTAAAATTTGAAAATTATTACATGAGATTAAATCACGTATGTGCATTCAAAGAAATTCAATGAAACTATGATTACTTAATATCTCCCATGATGCAATAAATGAGTTAAGGAAAACATTTGTGACCTATGACCATTTTATGTATATTTAGAAATATAAAAGAAAAATAAAGATAACGCAAGAAGACTATTTTTCCTTCTCCTAATATTAACCTTCTACGAGCCCAATTGTACCTACACTGCACTGTAGCGAGATATTGAGGTCACGTCAATACGACAAATAAATGATTCATGTTAAATGGAATCTTGTTTTCTTAATCTGAATTTTGGCTTTTGAGAGTGTTTGAAAAAAAGTTTGTTTGGAATAAAAAAAAAATAAGCTTTGAATATATATTTATCTTCACAAAGAT
Source organism: Macrobrachium nipponense (assembly GCF_015104395.2). Classification (NCBI taxonomy): domain Eukaryota; kingdom Metazoa; phylum Arthropoda; class Malacostraca; order Decapoda; family Palaemonidae; genus Macrobrachium; species Macrobrachium nipponense. Next base: position 74,188,103 of record NC_087211.1, on the reverse strand, counting down.
AGAAACGAAGTTAAAAACAAGTAAAAAATGCGCCGCAGTTTCTTCGGAACAATAGACTTTACCGTATGAGTCGCGGCCCAGGAAGCCTTCAACTGCGGCCTGGTGGTGGCCTGTCATATAGCGTTGCTAGACGCTAACCTGAACCTTAAATAGAATAAAAACGACTGAGGCTAGAGGGCTGCAATTAGACTTTTAAGAAATGTTTTGTAAAAAAAGTATAAATATGTAGAGTTTGCTCAGTAGATGTAATGCAAATCAATATGATAATTAGAATTAAGGTTAAAATGAGAAAATTGGAACTTTTGTTAAATATGATTATACTATTAAGAAATAAAATTAAAAATATGTAATCTGTACAATTCAGCATGTTAATATAAACCACACTTTACATTACTTTTATTAATACTTAACTTTCTTAACGATTCCCTACCATGGTTAGCTAGCTATGTATACCCTCACTCTTCTTTCACCCATTTTACCTATCAGCTAAAAAAAATGATTGGAGGGTGATTGATCAACATACTAATTTGCAGCCCTCTAGCCTCAGTAGTCTTTAAGATCTAAGGGCGGACAGACGGACAAATAGTCATCTCAATAGTTTTCTTTTTCACAGAACTAAATATTAAATCCCATCCTTCTCCTGACTTCTCAAAATTAATTTCTGAAAAGCTTGATAATATTCAAACTTAATCTTTAGAGCTCATTTGCTTCGTTACTGATGAAGTGTTTATTAAGAATAAAAGAGAGACGAACAGAAAACAGGACGCAAAAACAATAATAAAATTCCATTTCACTGAGAGCCGCTGGGATTGACAATTAGTATAGTGGTTAGTGTTGTGGCATGCCACTCAATCGTCGCGGGTTGGCGTCTCCTCCAGGGTGATGAGAAATCACTGGCTCTACATCATGATCAGTTGCTGTTGCAGTGTGGGGTCTGCAGTGGGAGGTTGATGTGCTTGTTCGGTAAGTAGGTTTTATCTACTGAAATAATAATAATAATAATAATAATAATAATAATAATAATAATAATAATAATAATAATAATAATAATAATAATACAATTTTTAAGAAAAGAATAAAAGAGAATAATCTACACTAACCTTTCGCTAGAAATCAGATAAGGGTAGTCGCTGGTCATAAATGTTTTTTTACGTTTTTTCTTCCATTTATTACTCCTGTTTTAATCTTCTCCTCTCTCTCTCTCTCTCTCTCTCTCTCTCTCTCTCTCTCTCTCTCCCCTCGTGGGCAATTTGATGGACATTAAATGACTTGAATCGGCTAATATAGCTTCGACCTCATTACCAATCATCTGCCCTTAATCGTGACATATCTCTTTCTCCTATGATAACACCAACGACCTCCATTACTCCATCATTACGCTCGGTAAGCCGACATTCAACCTATTTTCTTTTTCATGAGGCTCAGAGTCATTTTTCCGAGAGGGAATTCTTTAAAAGATCTCTAATGATAACCAAGATGATGATTCTCTGGGTTTCATGAGACAGACGTTTCTTTTAAGGCTTATATATAATGGTCGTAGCATGGGAGGTCGAGACCTTTACGAAGACTTGTCGAGTTCCAAGGTGATTCTCGTATGATTCTCCAGGTATCAATCTGGTATTGCGGCGTCTTGTCGTCATTCTTCTTTTTCTCTCTTATTTATCGTATTTTTACTATCATTATAATTAATTGCTGAGTCTTTATGCGTTATCATTATCACGACTGTTATTGCTAAAGATACATGCAAACACACGTATGGAAAGGACATTGGTTGTGTCATCTCATTCCAAAACTATAATACGTTTTTTGGACAAACTCTAAATAATACTCACAATTATGTGACTTAAATTTTCGCAGATCGCTTTCAGGGAAATAAAGCTTTCAATAATTCGTCCTAGTTTTTACAAATTGCCGTATATCTAATTTTTGTTTCTTTGAGTTTTTTGTACTCTATAACATATCAAAATTTCAGCTGTCTTCGTTGTCACATTTTCGAAAAAAGAAAAAAATCCACAAAAGATGGGCTAAGGGTTTGGTTGACATTGAACAGCGACCTTCACTGAATTGCGGGTCGGCGCATAAATAGCACGAGTGTATTGCAAGGCCATGTTTGTTTACATGGCCTCACAATAGACTCGTGCTATTTATGCGCCGACTCGAAATTCAGTGAAGCGAGTCGGCGCATAAATAGCACGAGTCTATTGTGAGGTCATGTAAACAAACATGGCCTCACAATAGGCTCGTGCTATTTATGCGCAGATTCGCAACACAGTGAAGGTCGCTGTTCGTTGCCAACCAATTCCACAGAGCTCAAAGAATTTGTTTGAAACCATAGTAACAAATGTTGCTCTTACTCCAAAGTGGGATTTATTTAACTTGTGAGAAGTAAGCATTCATGGCAAGCTTTTCAAACAGTGACCTTGTCACCAAATTCGTAGCATCTCTACATGAGCTAAGTCGTGCTTTTATCAGCAACGTGGCTACAAGAATTAAGGTGACAAAACAGTTTAAAGGTAATCAAACAGTATAAGTGGACTACAAGTTCATGAATGATACTTGTATCTATCAATTCTTCAGTGAATTTTTTTTGATTGACGCATATGCAGGGGGCGCCATGAAGGAGGGCTCCGTGGATGTCGTGAGTTTAGGATCTTCTCAGTAAAAAGTGAAGTTTTTTAACTAATAAATAAAAGAAAACACCAAGATGGTCAGTTTCATGAGTGCAGTAAAATTATCGGGGTTGCATCTATTTAAAATAATGAAATCCGAGTGGATCTTTCTTGTTTGTCCGGCCCCGGGTTGGGGCAGGGCAGGGTAAGGGAGATATGACACATCCACACTCCTCCTGTAAACCTGTTTGTCCATCTTGGGTTAAGGCGGTGTAAGTAGGGGAGACATAATGAGCACCACCGTCAAGCTCGTTAAAAATAAAGCTTACGATAGCTATTACTTGGCCAGCGGAGAGAGAAGCTTTAGTAAGATGAAGCTTATAAAGTCCTCTTGTAGAGAATAGAAATAGAAAGTGCTATCAAAAAGGTTCAGATGTAAAGGCTAGAAAAAAATAGTTTGGGTAGGGTAATTCATTTTTCCAGCGTCTGTACATCATACTTTTTATTAGGAGAAAATTCGTTAAAGCTACAGTTCTAATCTTTGTGAACTTTCAAAAGATAGTATGCTTCTCAGTTTGTCCAGATTCTGTACAGATTTAAACGCCTCGTTTTTATTTGTTTGTTTGTAGTGGTTTTTATTATTGAATTATTACTTCGCTTTCTTTTGTTTTGTTTTCGAAGCTATTCAAATTCTTTAAAAAAAAACAGCGTATTATTTGTTAAAATAATATACGTAGAGTTTGTTAAAAAAGATGTCATTTATTCACCGGAAAAGTAGATGAAAATTTACCATCCGTTTGTAACGACTTGAATGCCTCATTTTTGTTATTATTTCTTTTTATCCTATTATATTATTAATTCACTTACTTTTCTTTTGTACCATTTATACAGTACGTTAACATTGTCAGCATTCGTTACCTGTCACATTGACTTTGGTTATAGATTTGTTTATAAGTCACTATCTGGGGTGCAATTTAATGCTGAAGAGCTAGGGCCTCTCAGCGCCTCTGCTGCCTACGCTGCTCTGCAGAGGCCATAGCTCAGATCTCTAGAAATCTGATCAATGAACGGCACTCTTCCTTCGGGCTGTCTCGCACTCAACCATCCTCCTCCACTCAGTGTTTGTTTGTTTGTAACAACGTTTGAGCATTGCCAGTAATGTAGTAGATGCAGTCTCTCTCCCTCAGTTATTTAATGAAAGGATTGGCAACCTTGACGCCGTCTCTGAACTTGTCTTTAGCTACATTTTCAGTTTTTTCCTTGTGAACATTTTAAGAAAATCATAACAGTGAGGGCGCCAGCAACCCTAAGGCAGGCCCTGGATCTCAGCTTCCTGCAACTGTGGGGGTCCTCTCCCAGCTCCAACCTTAGAGCCTCTCACTTCATCTCGCTTATTTTCTGGATCTCCTTACCTTGCTGTCCAGCAACTCCAACTCCAACTCCCTCTTTTCACTCTTAAGCACTGAGTAGTCGAAAGTGGCCCAGTGCATGGCTTGACAGCCTAAATTTCATAAATTAAATCCCTGGGCTTATAAAGTACCCAGAATGAAAAGACCTAGGGTCAGGCTTAGGATGATACGCAAGATCCTCTAAGATCAGGATGATTGTCTAAGGATTATTCTACCCAGGGTTATTTTTTGCTAGTACTGTATTATGGCTTGCAGGTAAAGTCTACGGAATGACAATGGCTTAATCGTACAAGTCTAAGTTTTCATGATCTCTTTGATGGCAAGGCCACACTTTTATAGACTACATCGTAATAGGTTAGTTTACTATAGCTCACATTTGAGCAGTGCTCCTTAACTGGGCTAAATAGTTCAACTTACACCTTCTTCGTTTAAGGAACATTAGCACAACTGAGAGAGAATATGACAAGCTTCCTAGGTTGGATTTTGAGAAGGTAAAACAGAGCTTCTGTTTCTATAACTAAATGATATAGGATTGGAACACAAAGGATAAGAAAAGGAAACCAGCGTTTTGTGTAGAAATGAAATCAAACTCTTCATTTACATACTCATCTATTCCACTGTTTGGCATCCAGTGTGGGATCAGATGCCCAGAACAAGCCAAGGGTAATCTTAGGGTTAAACAGTATAAAAGTAGCGTAATATACATAAAAAAAATGCATGGAAAACGCTTCTGAGAACTAATTCCTCATAATAATGACGATGGTGCAGATGACAGTGAAACTACATAACGGTAATGACCAGAATTGATAAATGATAGCGGTGACTGTCAAATTCTGAATTGGTGAAAATATACTGACCGAAGTGCACAGCAACAACAACAATAATAACAACAACAACAATGAAATACAATAATTATGCTTCAATCCATCTGACTAATAAAAAACGAGATTCATGAAAAGCCCCCATTTTGTTGACCACCAGATATGGTACTGACAATCGGCGGGCTGAAGGCGTTATTGTCACTCCCGTAGATGAGATGGCTGCTGGATGGTGACCTGATGACGTCCGCCCTCCGGGACTTCTCTTCCTCCAAGCGTTTCATCAAGTCTGCCACAGTTTCTGGAAGTCTTCGACCGTTCGTCTCGGGCAAGAGGAACAACAGCAATCCAGCAATGGCTGAGCAACAGCCGAACACAGCTGGGGGTACCCATGTGTGTTCACTTCCCTGCAGGAGTTGTGACATAAGTACTTGATGCATAAACAGCTATGAGAACTATTATCTGAATAAAGAAACAAAGGAATATGTCATGGAAATGAAATAAAACATTAGAGAATCGTTATGAACGCAAATCAGATCTACATTCATGAATACAGAGGCCTCGGCAGCAGAGGATAGACACAGAAGTATGGCGTCAAGTCCCGAAAACAAAGAAGACGGTGACTTTCCAGCATCTGAATAAGGCAGGACCAACGATCACATAAGAACAATAGATTGGGCATGGGATCAGATAAGTGAAACCAGCCTGTGTGAGTGCTACCTACACGAAGATGGTGGCCCAGGCCAGGGATGACTCACCCTAGTGGCGAGGGCTTTCTGCACTAGCCAGCCAACCCAACAGTCAGTCTCTCAGTCACACAGTAGGTGCTAGATGTCTTACCCTGTATTGTTGTCTTGTAGACTGTATGAGTGCACAAGGTTTTGTAATGCCTAAGTCTTGGACTGTATTTGGCTGCTTCAACAAGGGGAAGATTGAAGGCATTACTTATCATGAGTGAGAATTAAAATATTAGCTGAACTGCACAAGCCATTTATCTCAAAATACATAATTCAAAACATTTAACTCTTTAGCTGCAACTCTGCAAAATTTCCTCACAGAGTAACTTTTTCAAGTCATGACTTAAAACTCACATAAACCTTTCAACTTTATTTAATTGTAAAAAATATAAAGAAGTTATTAATCTTTTGAATGATAATGTCAGCGTCCATAGCTTATGTGTTTCACTTATGTCAAGTAGGTTAGATCACAGAATAACTGATAGGCAGGCATTAGCAATATCTACTACTCTGAGCCCTGGCTTGGCATTTCTATCCTACAACGAGATGGAGGTGATGGCTACATCTGTTGTAATACTTGTTAAATTGCTGTTCCCAATCCATTGTTCTTATGTGACTGTTGGGCAAGACCCACTATTTAAGCCCGCCACTGACGTTCAGTTATAACTGCATAGGCCGACTGCGCAGTTGTAACTGCGCAGGCAGAACTGAACGTTAGTGGCAGGACCAAGACAGGTCGGCCAGACCAGACTCTAGGCCAGACAAGGACATCGCAGGAAGGACCCATTATAGTCTCTTCAGTACAACAGAACCTTCGGCCATCCTTTTTCGTCTTTGTATTGATAGTTCCACTTTTGTATCAATGTTATTCTTATGGTTGTCTACCAGTAACTTAAGTGAATTTTCCTATGACAGCGAAAGTAAGAACTCTGTACTATTTTCATTATTCCAAACAGCATCTAGACGCAAACTGCAATGAAGATGACTCAGAAGACCTCAGGCATTCAATGAATGAAATGAAATTTCTACTCAAGTAACTAGAGTACTAGATATTTAACTGTCTTTGGTTTATGACCTGTCAATCATGGGCCATAACCCATTTTTCGCGGTCAACCCGATTGATTGATCATGAATCCCCTGTCCGGCTGACCTGTCTTAGCGGCCCAGGAGTAGGGATACCTTACCATATAATCTGTAATGAAGGCTCTGGAGTAGGGATACCCTACCGTATAATCTATAATGAAGGCCTTTGTTAGGAATAAAGAAGTCTGTATGAAATAATCATGTAGGGAAAATTAGCTAGGGAAATCTACTAGTAGAGTTATGGTAGATGAAGGCGAAGGGAAGGTAGAGAGAGTGGTAGAAACAGATTGCAGTCGTAGTTGTTTAAAAAGAGAGAGCAACAAAACCCAGCAACTTTGCCAAAACAAAAAGGTGTTGATTAAAGTGGAAAATCTGACACCTCCAGTGGGTGGTTACGATCGATTATGACGACCAGTAAGATTCGTACACGGGTGGCACCGGAAGTTGGGAAAACCACTCCAGTGAATGTAGGGTGTATCCCAGTAGAAATTAGGGAGGAGCCCAAATTGAGACTTCACTTCTCAGAAAAGAACTGTTAGGAACTAACCACTGGGCATAAACATTGTGTTGGTTGAACCTCTGTACCCTGTGAACATTGTGTGTGTGAGAGATAGTGAATTGTGTGTGTTATAATAATAGGTAAGATCAACAAAGTGGCGTGTTTAACTTGCCCAGAATCTAATTATAAGTATCCAAGCCAAAACCTCCTGAGAGACTGGATAAATGAAAAGAATTGAATTAATCTAATTTCAGAATCTGCGAGACGTCCACACAGTAAGTAATGTACAATATATAACAATAAGTTCCTAAGAAAAGAAAAACTCAATAACACAGCAATATAGATGAAGATTACCCCATATAATAAACAAACATAAACCAAGGCTACCAAAGAAAAGACTTACTAATCACAAAGAGAAAAGAGAAAAGAGAAGAAAACGAACATAACACCCTGGAGTAGGGATACCTTACCATATAATCTGTAATGAAGGCCCTGGAGTAGGGATACCTTACTGTATAATCTCTAGAAGGCCCTGGAGTAGGGATACCTTACTGTATAATCTATAGAAGGCCCTGGAGTAAGGATACCTTACCGTATAATCTATAATGAAGGCCCTGGAGTAGGGATACCTAACTGTATAACCTGTAATGAAGGCCCTAGAGTAGGAATACCTTATCATATAATCTGTAATGAATGCCTAGAGTAGGGATACCTTACCGTGCAATCTGTCATGAAGGCCGTGGAGCAGGGATACCTTACTGTATAACCTGTAATGAAGGCCCTGGAGTAGGGATACCTTACTGTATACCCTGTAATGAAGGCCCTGGAGTAGGGATACCTTACCATATAATCTGTTATGAAGGCCCTGAAGTAGGGATACCTTACCACATAATCTGTAATGAAGGGAGGGATGCTGAAACCCACATAAGCAGATAAACCACAGACAGCAGTTCCCCAGGGTCGCAGGGTCGTCGGGAATAGTTCTGGTGCGTAAAGGAAGTTTACCTAAAAAAAAAAAATGACCAATAGAAATAAAAGATGATAAGGTGAAATGTTCCTGAAAAATTGGATTATGACTTGTATATCAGTTCACCTAACAAAAGAAGTTGAACTAAATGCAGAAGGGAAATTTACCCATAACAAAATTAGATCCTACAATAGTTTTGTACATTCTTATGCGATACAACAGTATTTCATAACCATGTATTATAGAATAGTATTGCATAATCCTGTGCTATAGAACAGTATTGCAAAATCCTATGCAATATAACAGTATTGCATAATCCTATATTGCTGTACGGATATGAAACAATGAAAATAGCGAGAAAAATTTTCTTGATTTGAGCTGAAAGGTTTCAGAAGAACTTTAGGAGTCATTCGGCAGGAAAGTAAAAGTTTATACTTCAAGGAAAATTGTGGAAGTTCCTAAAACACTTAGAAGTTTTCCTGAGGATATATGAAGTTTAACTTGAAAATAGTAGAACGTCTGCTTAAATGTTTTATATTAAAAAATGAGAACTTTAACTGTACAATCAGGACAAACGTAGCCTCTTACTCTTGGATAGAATTTATGCTAATTATCTCAACATACGATAATCTGATAATCACGAAACATGCAGTTATTTTTGTTCTAGATAAACTGCATGTCCTCGCTCAGAAATATATCACAAATTCGGCCTGCAAGAAAACTACATCAAATTTAAGATAGAAATACGAATTCATGCCAGTTTTCATATTTAGTCCCATTTTTTCTAATCTACCAGAAAATAAACACATTCTGTTTTATATACTGACTCCTGGTATAGTGGTTAGTGGATTGGTATGCCACTCAGATGTCATGAGTTCGCGTTTCCCCTCTAGGGCGATGAAAAATCACTGGCTCTGTATCATGATCAGTTACTGATGCGGTGTGGGGTCTGTGGTGGGAGGTTGAAACCAACATCCTTCGGAAGCTTGAATTCTAAGTCAATGGCCCTTGTGTGGCTGCTCCATATGAATAGGTTTCATGTACTGAATATATATATATATATATACTATATATATATATATATATATATCCTATATATATATATATTTATATATATAGGTGAGTGTGTGTATATATATATATATATCATATATATATATATATATATATATATATATATATATATATATAATATATAATATATATACATATATATATTCAAGAATTTTCCTCATGGAATATTTCGCAGGAAATATTGCAAATAAATATACCCACGAAGAAGACAGAAATACCTTACCTGATAAGCAGTGCAAATCAACAGGTAACTGGCCATGACGATTGCAATATGTATCCACTCTGGAAGACATGAATCTAATCAATTACCTACAACACGCACGCTTGAGACTTGAACATTCTCGTAAGTAAACACGTGATGTGTGAATGTTTGTTTCGTGGAAGTTGTTTCATATGGTAACGCTTGGCAATGATCTCTTCACTTCTTTGTTTCTTGGTATTTATTCCATTTATTCCATTTGTTTCTCTACTGAATGCCTTGACGTCTCAAAGGAAATGGATGAGGAAGTAGGAACGTTAGTAATTCTTGCCGGGTATTACACCATATGATAACGATGATATGTATCAGAGCTTGTACATATAAATTATATATCATATAGATATATATATATATATATACTATATATATATATATATATATATATATATATATATATATAGATATATATATCACAGGGAAAATTTTAAAAAGAAAAGACAGAGTGCCAAGTACTTTCGTGTATTTAACACATCTTCGGGGCACAAAGATGTGTTAAATCTTTGTGCCCCGAAGATGTGTTAAATACACGAAAGTACTTGGCACTTTGTCTTTTCTTTTTTAAAATTTTCCCTGTGGCTTTTGCTGGTAAACAAAATCACGTTGTTGCTTTCTCTGGGGCCATTTTTAATTAACATTCTTTTAGTGTGTTATTATAAGAAAAAACCAGGTTGACTTTAAAGGCTTTTTTAGCAATGATTTAATGGTTTCAAAGTCAGTTCATCTGCTAAGTAAAGGACGTTTGAACATCGAAAGATCTCGTGGTATCTCCGTTGTTTTATTTTCCCTCGTGGCGTATACCTTTATATATATATATATATATATATATATATATATATATAGATATATATATACATGTATATATATGATATATATATATATATATATATATATATATATATATATACATTACACACACATATATATATACTCCTTAAGATCCCAGGAAATATTTAAGGATGAGGTTGCTAGTCCCACACCCTATTCATTAGCCCTAGCAGACGCAGGTACCCATTTTACCATGTACACAAGTTTGTAAGTATCTGTAGCTACATGTGTTTGTGCATAAATATCAATCATCTACAACGCAAAAATTAGGACTCATAGTGTGTGGTGCCAGGTAAAGGTTAATTACACACCAAAAGGCTCACCAATGTCATGATTTGACAGTTGAATAAACGATATATTTACAGGATAAACCTAATTATGAATATCGTAAGAAATACCTTACTGTAAAAATAGTTGGTAGCTAACAAGCTTTGGGTTGTAAAATCTATTTTATTTTGCAACGTCCGAAAGTATTCTTACAAAGACAAAATCTTAGACTAATACAATAAAACCCTCACAGAATTACACTTTCAAAAATCTTTATAATGTCAAGAGAAAGGGAGTTGTTAACGTACCGTTCTTCAAGTCAGCGAGCAAGAGCCCTGTAACGGAAATAAGCAGCGCGCCACAACAGACGAGACAAGTGATCACCACTGATTTTCTTCCGAGACGCTTCGTAATCGGGGCTGTCAGGGTGTAAGCAGGTATCTCGAAGACTCCCAGCAGGGCCATGTAGAGGAAAGGAGAGCTGCGGTCGTAAGAAAAGGATTACCTAAGACGACTGCCCAAGCACGAAACATCATCGGGAAATATGTAATCAAAAGATCGACCCAGCAAGTCAGTTTTCTTAGTAAGCCGGTTGCGTTTTTTTTTTTTTTTTTTTTTTACCTGAATGAACTGGAACTCAGTGGCAATCCCAGGTACACGATTCCTTGCAGAAGCCACACAGCAAACAGTACCAGTGTCACTTTCCTGATGATTTTCGTTCGCAGCAGAGCCATGGGTCCCGCCCACCATGGACCAACGCCGTCATCTAGGCCTAGCGCATTGAAAGACTCGCTACAGCTCAATGCATTGCCTCCAGTTGCTGAGAACATTCTCGTCTTCTGCGTCTGTGGCGTATTCAGTTTCTGTGGTTTGATAAGTGGAATCAGAAATGGGAGTTTACTTAGCAGTGACAAGGAAAGTTAAAGGAAAATAATTCATAAAGTTAAAGAACAAAGAAATAAGTGTCAATGCTTAAATGTACTGAGGGTGGTATGGAGATAATTAACAGATAAAATTCAATTCAGGATAGGAACATCATTGTCTAACACAAAAGTGACTTTTGCAAATTTTAAGCATATGAAACTGCGACCTTGCAACAGAAGCAAAAACAGGAAGTTGTAGATGTAAAGTCCATAGACAGGCTTAAAGGCTTATGCTGATTGTTTTCTTTCAAGAAGTACTAAACTGATTTGTGATAGTAAAGATGAACTGCAGATGATGGTGGAAGTCTGAATTGTTCTTAAAAAAAGAAAATCTTCAAGAGCAGCATTAGCAAGAACAAGGCCATTATGAAGGATTACAAAATATACTGGTAGTTGTGCATTGCAGCTATCTGAGTGTTACAGGAAGCTACAATGTAAAAACTATTACTTCGAGTGCGAATGGCTGTGCAGCGTAAGAACTGTCCAGTGAAGATTTGACTATGTAGTACAGTCGTGATACTGTTCAGTGTGCCCATCGAATACTCAAATAAGGCACATATTTATATTTCGATAAACATCCAGCATGACCGAATGTAAATACAAGGATATAAGTAAATGAAGCACCAAAACAAATGAGAATCATCCTACCTGATACATAGAGTGAACCAAGGCGCTGACATCCAATTCTTGAGAGAGATTCGGCCGATTGAGTCTCACAGCTCTCTGCAGAACCTCGGTGGCTTCTTCCAACCGTCCTCTCACAATGAGCCAGCGTGGAGATTCGTCTATCAAGCTGGGAGACATGATTCATTTCTATTCAGACTATAATAATTCTGGAGTAATACGTTGTCAAAAGCCCTTTTGTTATTGTAGAGTTTTGTATGTGAATTGCACACTGATCAAGATGACCCATAACTCTATAAATCCCAATAATAGCGAAATAAAATCTAGGTCAGGAATAAACTTCAACGAAAGGAAGGCGTTCTCTGAAGCAAGTGTCAAAGTGTTATTAAGTTGACGCATCGAAGCGAGATTTTGTCTGATACATGAAATAAATGATACAGGTCAAGAGACTCACTCCTTTACTCACTACACTAGCATTCTCGACAAGACAAGATTAGCAAACCTCACGTCAAAGATTCAATCTTTGGTCCCTACAGAAGTATCTTCTATCAAGAAACTCAACTGCTTACTTACAAGACAAGCACTAGAAGCACCAGACAAGGCCAAGAGGCTGCTGCTTGGAGAATACGCCAATCCCTGATCCAGTAGGCTAACCCAGATAGACCTATCATCATCAAGGCATAAGGCAAGGCCAGAAAAATGCCTACTGTCGTACGCAGACTCGGTTGGCATATTTCCATACCTGTAAAGCAGAATTACCATTGAAAACTTCTCGTTGGTGTAGTGTTTAGCGGATTGTATGCCACTCAGATGTCACGAGTTCGCGCTTCCCCCAGGCTGATGAAAAATCACTGGTTCTGTCATGATCAGTTACGGCCGCAGTGTTGGGTCTGTGGTGGGAGGCTCAAACAAACATATTCTTTGGAAGTTTGAATTTCAAGTCAATGGCCCCGTGGGTGTCTTCCATATGAATAGGTGTCATCTATTGGATTACTGTAGTTAACATTCTTGAAAGTGGGCCCAAGTTAATTCTTTATTTCAATGAGATTACGCAGAAGAATGAAAGAATTGCTTACTATTGATGAAAGAAGGGTAGACCATGATGGTGTTAGACACTCCCAAGAAAAACCTACTCAACATCACAAGCCAGAACCATCGTGATAACACCAGGAGTACAGTGAAACCCGTTGTCAGCAGAGTACCAGTTTTAACGGACCATCTCCGACCATATCTGCAGGTGAAAATGAGAAAAATGTGTATTTCAATAGTAGTGGGACTGGAGAACTGAAAACGCTTAACCAGGTTTTTGGAGATACGATGTTACACTTGGACTACACTTCACGTGAGGTAACCAGCAATGTATTCTGCTGTACGAAGTTCACAAGACCTTCATGAAAACTCGGGGAGGGGGGGGTTTATTATTGTAACATTTGTTATTCGTGAGCATCTTAAAATTTATTATTTTTTCCTAACTGAAACTCGTCTTACTGCCTGGTTCAGTCTTATAATTCACCATCATCGACGACCTCAAATGTTATCATACAAGTTGGATAAACCAGTCAATAAAATCAATCTTAGAACTCGGTTCCATTGAGCCTTATAAGAGTTTCTCTCTCTCTCTCTCTCTCTCTCTCTCTCTCTCTCTCTCTCTCTCTCTCTCTGAAACATCTCCTTGCCATCAAACATGGAACTATGAACTTTAGTCGATCAACCTACTGTTCTTTTATTGCCAGCACCCTTCAGTTGGCACATATTCTGCCAGATCTAGAGAAATCGAAATAGAAATATTCATACGGGAGGGAATGCTATGAGCGTATCTTGAACTCAGATGCCCATTCAGAAAGAGAGTATGCCAGGGAAAGTTGAAATGTTCGCAATTACAAAGATTCAGGAGTTCCGTAGTAACTGATTAACGAAAATAGCCGAGGGCACTGACCTGTTCGCTGTTATCGCCCCTAGGATGCCTCCCAGGAAGCATCCAGCAGTGTAGATGGTCTGGAAGAATGGAGAAAGATGGGCTCTGTCGCATACCAGGTTCCACTGGAAAAGGGATATTTTATACAGAGGGTGACACATCATAAAGCTCTTTCGTGGACTTCAATTTTCCGCCTGTGCTAAGGAACAGTGTCTGACAATTTGCAACGCGTATTTTCCGTGAACAATTCCACCCAAACTTTTGCTTAGTTTTGAAATTAACTTCTAATATTTCAGTTATATCAACAATTTGGTCACCTGCTGCACACTTTTATCTTGTCTTGGACTTGATGCAGCATACTTATTCATATCTTTGTTAAAGTACGCACGCATGTATAAACATCTTTAGGAAATTTAAACAAATTGATAAGGATTATTGGACGCAACGGTCACAAATCTTGAAAAACTTATCAAGTATTGATCGATCCCGTTCATTTCCATTCATAAAGAATACAGTTTTAAAATGCAACCTAATCATGGAATGGAAATTCAACAACACATGAAACTACAGTAGAGAAAAAGATGATTAAATGATTATAAGAAAATCAGTTGAGAACAACACTGACCTCCATTGTAATCGTGGACTGGAAAACAGACGTGTCATAAATCCACTTCTTACAGGGCACAATCTGCTCGTGGCCGGTGGAATCTTCCTCTATCATCCAGCACTGGGAGCTTGGGGAGAACATTTCGAGATATGCAGGTTAACTAACACCCCAAAGATAAGAGGAATTTGAATTATGTGCAACAAATGGTACCTACAAATGATAAACGCTAACATGCTTCTAATACAGCTTACTGTTCATGTCACAAATTAACAAATTAATGGATTAAGCCTTTGGTTTATACATCGATGAGACATAAAAAAAAAATGGTAATCGTACCAAATGCTAGTTCGAACTACCAGTATGTTATTGACTTGTATTCAACTTGTTTGTGATGTATGTGATTATGATATGTTGGGTTCATGTCACAGACAGGTTGAAAACATGTCAAAATCCATAGATGAGTAAACCTTGGGGAAATGCTAGATAATCGCAAGAAACGCTAGTTAAAACTACCACTTGTTTGTGATGTATGTGATAAATTGCCGAAATGTGTTTTAGATTAAGCATGTTGTAGTACTGCAGTGTGGACACAGCTTTACTCCGACTTCTATTCATGAAATAACTGGATCTTTGCTAGATATTGACCTCCAAGGGTTTTATTGGGGAATACCGTCAAAACGTAAACAATAGACTATCATATCAAAAGGATAATGACCCCCAAGAAATATTAGTCCTAGGAGACGACCCCCAAAAACTATTGGATGTCACTATCTATGGAAGATCCAAATCAAGAAATATTAGTCCTAGGAGACGACGCCCAAAAACCCTCGGGTGTCACAATCTAGGAATGATTCAAATATCTGGACTAACGAACCCATTCAATGGCCTGGTCCTGTTGCTGTCCGCAGTGTCGCAGGAGTAGGAGGGCACGGCGTTCAGGAACTCGCTGCCAATCAGGTAGATCGGGAGGAGTCCGGGAACTGATGAGAAAAAGGCGCAAATCAGGATGAGGAGGGGAAACTGTGGAACGTAGGATTATCAGTGCAGGGTTGTTAGGACTTTAGGAGCTTGTATTTCTTAAGGATGCAGAGGTCAGAAGAATGGCTGCGATCCCACCTTGCCCAGGATCGAAGAGGTTTAGAGATGTTGAGGAAATTGCTTAGAACCCAACGCAACTTGTGTTACTGATTAGTATTGCATATAGTTTATGATACAAATTTTATCATGTATAAAGATAAATAGTAGAAAGAGAATAGTAGAATGTTAATTAGTGTGAAATGTAGCAAAAAAAAACTTTATGATGAATTAGCCAAGCATTTTTATGAAATTGAATCATGAGGGATAGTAAATTTTCATGTTATCAGAGAC
>NC_087211.1:74149619-74169619 GCF_015104395.2 Macrobrachium nipponense | reverse complement strand
TTGCCAAGTAAATCAGAAACATTAAAACCAGCGGAGCCTTTCGTCAACCAAATATTCCAAGGTTGTTGCTATAACTCTAGCGGCGGTCTACGTATTTACATGGTTACGTAACGCATAACTTGGCACTACATCAGTGAACTTAAATTTAGAGAACTTTGTTGAATAGAAATTCCGTCAGGTTAATGGACCGTCTGTAAATACGAGAGACATAGGGAATAAGTAATTCTGTATCTTTACCTCCTTCAGGTCCGAATAGAACATGGTTTGTATGGTGTTTTTACGTTGCATGGAACCATTGGTTATTCAGCAACGGGACCTACGACTTTACGTGACTTCCGAACCACGTCGAGAGTGAACTTCTACCACCAGAAATACATCTCTGACGCCTCAATGGAATGGTCGAGAATCGAACTCGCGGCCATCGAAGTGACAGGTAATAGAACAGAACATAAGAGGTCATTCAGCGCTGAAACGGATATTGACAGTAGAAATGTTTGAAAGTTGTAACAGGAGGAAAACCTCAAAGCAGTTGCACTATGAATCAGTTGTTATGAGAGGGTGGGAAGTAAGATGGAATCACTAGACTATGAACGGAGCTACAGTTAAAGTAATGAAAGGAGGTTAAGTAATGCCGACGGCGCAATCCCCACAACCCTTATACTTTTAGGGGTTAATTGACCTTCATTTCCCCTTACCTC
The DNA here is from genome assembly GCF_015104395.2 of Macrobrachium nipponense. Lineage (NCBI taxonomy): Eukaryota > Metazoa > Arthropoda > Malacostraca > Decapoda > Palaemonidae > Macrobrachium > Macrobrachium nipponense. Next base: position 74,168,921 of record NC_087211.1, on the reverse strand, counting down.
ATTTCATTTTCATTTGCTGACTGTGTTTTCACTCTCTTTTCGTGGATCCCCTCTCAGTGATCGTTTCCAAGGCAGCCCTTCTCAGTTGAGTGCAATGGGACGTGCAATCACTTTTGACATTTTTACAGTCACTGAATTCTAGACGTCAATTCTAACACACTCACACACACACACAAAACATTGGGCATATGCTTTGACAAATGAAACCGAGTCAAGCAAATGCTTTTACAGGCCATCATGGTGCCCTAACCCTCTCTTTACATCCAGCGATAATAACTTGAAATAATCGCAAAATCAAAGTATAACCATGGATTCAGAGGCAGTCTGCTTATACCTCTAGAGATACGCACCCTCCTGAAGTCGCTTATACGATACCCTCAGTCGTCAAGACATCACTGATAACGGCCGAGACGAAGTTACTGTAGCCTGATAGATATGGGCAGACTGGGTTGCTCCAAATTCGGCTATATTGAAGGAGGAGCATGCTTTCTGGGTCGATTTTTCGATGACTTTAGACTTTTGCATTTCATACTGTTTTTGCTTTCGTTCATCTTCCTACATTACCAAACGAATGATTAATATTCATAAAAAACAACTATAAGTAACTAAAAAAAAATGGACCGTTTCCCAAGCGTATCTGGCAATGATATATCCATGAGTATTCGTAGCTTTACGTTTCTTCGTGTATTTTGTCACGTATGCGTCTTATATTCATAATATATTCACGTTATTACAGGATGTCAGATACGGTACGATATTCTTCCCTTTCAATGAGAGACACTATCTAAAGACCTGTCCGCACTAGGAAACAAAGTTTGCAAACTTTGTTTCCAAACAATGTTTCCTAGTGTGGACAATCTTTATAAACTCTACTTTTGCGGATATAACCTACCCTTGGATGGCAGAGAACTTGCAAATCATTTAAGCATATGTTTTTGCCGGTTCTGCGAACGTTTGTGTGTTTGCTTTGGCAGATGTGCCTATCAATAAGCATTCAGTCAGAGTTGCGGGCTCTCAAAAGTGAACGTGCGAAGGCCTCCGACCAAGCCGAAAACGCAGGAGCGAAACCAAAGCTTTTGAAAAAGGACTGCCAAGGTGCAGGATATGCACCTGGAGATAACTGAACATCCAGGCAACAATGAGTGGGTATGGCGGCCCATGATACCCCAGTAAATAATCCAATTTGTAGGAACTATATCAATACCTGTTTAATACGTACACAGATGACTTGAATGTCAAACTGAACTCGCTCCCAATCGGATGCACCGTCAATGATACAACTATAAACAACCTCTGTTACGCCGACGATATGGTTCTGATTTCCCCATCAGTGCAAGGTCTCCAACGACTCGTCGACACCTGCCGCCAATATGCAGAGGAATTTGATATAATTTACAACGAAACCAAGACCCAGTGCATGTCGCTGCTCCCGAGATCGCTTAAGCATATTGCAGAACCTCAAATTTTCCTCAGAAACCATCGGCTGGAATTTGTGCACGAATTCCCGTATTTGGGTCACATTATCACCGACGACCTAAAAGATACGGCAGACATTGAACAGAGGCGTCGTAAACTATGTGCAGCTGGCAACATGATTGCAAGGAGATTTGCCTTCTGTCACCGAGACGTGAAACTGCTGCTATTCCGCTCGTACTGCTACAGTATCTATGGGTGTTCCCTCTGGACGAACTATACCCGAGAGACCATGAGACGCATCACTGTTGTGCACAATGACATTCTGAGACGCCTCACAAACACTCCCCGCTACCACTCCGCCACACAGATGCTCATTGAAAACCACCTGGACAATTTAAAAATCATTGTTAGGCGAACAATGTCCAGTCTGGTAACCCGAGTGAGAAACAGCAGCAACTCGCTCATACAAAGCATCCTAAGGAGTGAAGCAAGAAGAAAATCTAAATTGTGGGAAAGATGGGAAAAGGAGGCCTTTGTCCCCTAAAGGACTTAATCTCTGTATTGGCAAGATGTCATCTGCAGTTTTTGTCATTATTACATTTATTGCTGATATTTTAATTTTTCATTATTACTGTGATTACTATCAAGTTAAAGTTTTATTTACATTTAATTTATGTATTAAGCCCTCTGGACCTGACTACTGTAACCACCCAAGGTCTTTAGTTGAAATTTGAGTTATATAATATGTGCACCAAATGTTATTACTCTCAATGCATTTTTTTTTCTCACCAATATTATTACTGTTATTACCAGTATGATGATTACTAGCTTTTGTGCTACCTCAGCTATTTTGTGGATAAGTGCCGATTATTCATTTTCTTTTTCTATTTTATCATGTCTCATGTATCTAGATTGTGTATGTTACTGTCTGTATTTTGTATACTCAATGTATATGGCCCCGAGCTGAAATAAAACATATTATTATTATTATTATATAATATTTATTTGATATCAACACAAGGAGAAGGGACCAGGTGCAACTTGGCAAGTAACAACTAGAAGTTTTAGTTTCCTGTCAAATAAAACTATTTGTCTGTCCGTCCCCAAATCTCCAAGACTACTGAGGCTAGAGGGCTGCAAATTGTTATGTTGATCATCCACCTTCCAATCATCATACATATCAAATTGCAGCCTTCTATCCTCAGTAGTTTTTATTTGATTTAAAGTTAAAGTTAGCAGTGATCGTGCGTTTGCACCGCTATAGGTGTCAATAACGCAAACCACCACCTGGCCGTGGCTGAAAGTCTCACGGACCGTGGGTGAGAGTTTATTAGGCCGTGTCTGAGAGTTTCATACAGCATTAGACGCTGTACAGGAAACTCGATTCGACGCATTTTTTACTTGTTTACTCTCCAGTTCCATTTCTGAGAAGTTAACCTTCCGCACTCAAAATCTGTCTCCTCCCATATTTATTTATTAACCAATTTTCAAAATTGAAAGTGCTTATGAATCTTGAAGGATTCGAGAAGAGATCTGGACGTTTGAAAATTTAAAATTTCCTTATATGTGACTAGAGTTAATTTCCCCTCTCCCCTTTTTTTTTAGCCCCTCTTCCGTTTTTAACCTTCACACTCTTTCCTTAATCCCTTAAAAAACCAGAGAACTTTGAAAGATGTCTATCATACATTCCACTTCAGAATATGTTGATGTTCATAAATTTTTCAATATTGAAAATTGGTTGATAAATAAAAGAATAGACAGATTTTGAATTGCAGGTATTCTTAATTGTGTATTTTATTTTTATCAGACTAGTAAAAAAAATAAAGTTATCGATCAAATTCGGTGAAACTTGGCAAGTAATCAATTCTAATGTATCCACATACGCTGACAAATTCTGGTTGATGTAGGTCAGTTACTAAGATCGTTTTTTTACTTTTTTTTTTTTTGCGTATTCTCCTCGCCGTCAAGTCATATTGAGTCCTCCGTTTGCGATAAGTTTTGTAGCTTTTGGTGTTACATTATTTGTGATAAGGTTTATCGAGAGTATCTTAAGTCTAAGGTGTTTTCATTACAGATTTACAGATAAGCAGAGGATGTTTCAAATGAAAGAAAACGGGGATAAGGATGAGCTGGAGCCTCAGTGGCGTGGTCGGTATGGTGTTGGCTTGCCACCTCAATGGCCGCAAGTTCGATTCTAGGGCATTCCATTGAGTGGTGAGAGATGTGTATTTCTGGTGTCAGAAGTTCACTCTAGACGTGATTCGGAAGTCACGTATAGCCATTGGTCCCGTTGCTGAATAACCACTGGTTCCATGCAACGTAAAAACACCATACAAACAAACAAACAAACAATATGGATGAGCTCGTCACTGACAAAGACAGAGAAAACAAGTAAAAAATACGCCGAGGTTTCTTCGGCACGATCGAGTTTTCTGTATATACATCATATAATCAAGACCACAGAAAATAGATCTATTTTTCATTGGTCTCGGTATAATGCTGTATGAGCCGCTGCCCATGAAACTTTAACCACGACCCGGCGGTGGCCTGGGCTATATCGTTGCCAGATACACGATTATGGCTAACTTTAACATTTAAAAAATAATAACTACTGAGACTGACGGTTGTAATTTGGTATGTTTGATGGTTGGAAGGTGGATGGTCAACATACGGATTTGCAGCCCTCTAGCCTCAGTAGTCTTTAAGATCTGATGCGGACAGGAAAAGTGCGGACAGACAAACAAAGCGTCTCAATAGTTTTCGGAATTCTCTGCTTACCTCCGATTTTCCTTGCTCTGTTAACTTTATTTTCGTCTAAAGGCAAAAACCTATGTATATTACTGCCTCCTTTTTGTTTTATCGGATCTCAGTTAGCTAGATGCAGAGCGGAAAGAGAAGTAAAGATGATAATAATCTGGAAATGAACCACGGGTTAGGAAATCACGGTATTGATTAACTGATGCGTTTACGACTCCTGGTGTCGCAGCCAAGTTTGGTCATCAACTAAGAAGGGTTTGTAGGAATCTTACGTCACAAAAGCAAGCCGTTTCGGGCCAAGGGTGTGTTGTGTGTTGTGTGTGGCTGTGAGGTGCATTAATCTTTATAATAACTTGTCTCAGTAATTAAGTACAATTATTCTCACCAATCGGTTTTTAATGAAAGAAACTTTGCCTTCAAGTGAGTCGATCCAGCTTCTGTGATTTCCTATACTTGCCCAACACCTGGACCGAAGTCATTAATCTTTATGGCCTTGATAGATGAGACATCTGTTTTCTGGACAAACAGCTGCTTCTGATAATGCTAAAAGCGGCTGAGGGAAGACCGCTGTGCATAGCATCAGTTTCTTTCAAAAATTTGTTCATCGCCCTTTCAACCGAAAACAAACAACATACATGGTTCAGTTTCTGTGGCTTCCCTAAAGAGAACAGACAGAAGGAAAGAAGGAAAATATCAGTTCGTTCATCCATCTATTCCCGCGAAACGCCCATGCTTTCTCGATCGACTTGATCAAGGTCTCTCTGGGATGTGCTCGCTGATGACCGACCAACCCAGCCGGCCGGTTTCGTATGGTAAGGGCATCTCCATAAATTCAACCTCTCGGGGTTTACTCCAACCTCTTTTGGAATAAATCCAACCTCCGTCGGTTTAAATCCACCCCCTTGGGTTCAAATCCAGCCTCCTTGAGTTGACATCTAACCTCATGGGGTTTAAATCTATCTTTCTTGGGTTCAAATCCAGCCTTCTTGGCTTTAAATCTAACCTCATTGGGTTTAAATTCAACCTCCTTGGATTTAAATCTAACCTCATTGGGTTTAAATTCAACCTCGTTGGATTTAAATCTAACCTCATTGGGTTTAAATTCAACCTCCTTGGATTTAAATCTAACCGCATTGGGTTTAAATTCAACCTCCTTGGGTTTAAATCTAACCGCATTGGGTTTAAATTCAACCTCCTTGGATTTAAATCTAACCTCATTGGGTTTAAATTCAACCTCCTTGGATTTAAATCTAACCGCATTGGGTTTAAATTCAACCTCCTTGGGTTTAAATCTAATCTCATTGGGTTTAAATCCAGCCTCCTTGGGTTTAAGTCTATCTTCCTTGGGTTTAAAGCCAACCTCCTTAGGTTTAAATCCAGCCTCCTTGGATTTAAGTCTATCTTCCTTGGGTTTAAATCCAACCTCCTGGGGGTTACAGCTCCCCCCTCTCCACCCCATCCGGGATATACCCATACCCAGGATGCTGATAACATGACACATTTGCAAACAGGCGCGGAGGATAAGGGTTATTATCCGGTTATCTCGGCGGTAGATCCAATCTAGACTATTAGACGACAAGGATGACTATCTAATCTGAACAATTAAAGTCAAACTTTCTTTGTAGGTAGAGACACTCATCTTGTGTTCTCGGGCCCCAATGTTCCCAAGGGATGAATTTTAAATATAATAATAATAATAATAATAATAATAATAATAATAATAATAATAATAATAATAATGAATAATAATAATAAGAGAGAATACCTTCTCTGGGGAGTGTAGCGTTGAAGATTTTGGCTGTTTCAACGACATTTAATTTATACAGTCTTCTCTATTCGTCTTATAATATCTTTTTCGTCAGCTTGTATACCAAGTTTCCCAAGGACATATGAATATTTCTGTTTTCTTAGTTTTATTTCCTCTAACGTATCGACAGCGAACTGGCAGTCATCTATTAGAGTGAACAAGTAAAAAAGGCGCCGAAGTTTCTTCGGAGCAATCGAGTTTTCTGCACAGCTTATAATCAAGGCGTCCGGAAACAGATCTATCTTTCGGTGGTCTCGGTATAACGCTGTATGAGCCGCGGAATATGAAACTTTCAGCCGGCCGTGGTGGCCTGTGTTGATGAGTTGCCAAAAGCACGATCATGGGCAACTTTAATCGTAAATAAACTAAAAATGCAGCCCTCTAACCACAGTCTTTTTTAAACTAAAAAGCGAATGAATCTGGATGCATGATACACAGGTATTTTTAGGAGGCAGGGTGTTTGTTTGTTTGTATGGTGTTTTTACGTTGCATGTAACCAGTGGTTATTCAGCAACGGGACCAACAGGCTTTACGTGACTTCCGAACCACGTCGAGAGTGAACTTCTATCACCAGAAATACACATCTCTCACTCCTCAATGGAATGGCCGAGAATCGAACCCGCGACCACCGAGGTGGGACGCCAACACCATACCAACCACGCCACTGAGCATGAAGTATCTCATAGTTCATTCGCTTTTGTACTCTCATAGATGACGGCCAGTGAGCTGCCAACCAACACGTTAGAGCAAATAAACCTTTAGAAGAAATAAACCTGAGACAACAGAAAGAAATCTTTGTGTCGTTAGGAAACTTGATAGACCAGCTTCATGTTGATGAAAAGATTGTTAGACGAGCAGAGAAGACGATTGAAAAATAAATACCGTGGAAACAGCAATAATAATAATAATAATAATAATAATAATAATAATAATAATAATAATAATAATAATAATAATAATAATGTTATAATTATTATTACATTCAATACACAGACAAAGATAAAAATGGATCTAAATTAAAATGCTTGCCTGCTAAAAGAGTTATCTATACGTATTTAAGTTAGGTTTTAATTTTTGCTATAGAAACAGTTTTTGACAGTCTTACCTCTTCATAAGAGTTAGAGAGAGAGCAGTAGAGTAGCAGACGCTCTTCCCGAGAGTACTGTAGCTAAGTGTAAGATCAAGTAACACGAGCCACAGAGAGAGAGAGAGGAGAAAGATTAGAGAAGAGAGAGAGAGAGAGAGAGAGAGAGAGAGAGAGAGAGTAGCAGACGCTCTTCCCAAGAGTACTGCTGTAGCTAAGTGTAACCCACACAGAGAGAGAGAGAGAGAGAGAGGAACCGCAACGATCCAATTAAATATTTCAGTTGCACGTACTGGGGGTGAGTCGCACATATAACAAAGGGGTTTGTTCGTGAAAGTTGTGCCACCCTTCCTCCCTCTTCGATAAAGCAAACCATCCACGTATATGTAAGTGGGAACTATACAGGTGCCTTGCGTATCGCACTAGATCGACTAGCGCAGGTCATGAACAAACAATGCATTTATGCCCTTGTGCTACAAGTCAGCTGTTGCTGTGGAAACGTTATCTATTTTTTTTTTAACAGTCTCAAGCATATAAGTGAGTCTGTGCACTTGAAATTGCCTTCCTTCTTAATTTATTCCAGGTCATATTAATCGCATGTCATTGCAATTTATTTAAGTTTTATTATTTCCTGTTGATGACAAAGGTAGTTTCCCGAATTTCATATTATTGTCAATCTTGTGCCAGAAATTTCGTTATCTACCATTAATTTTTTGGGGATGTGAAGTTCTTAAAAAAAAAACAAAAAAAAAATATATATATATATATATATATATATATATATATATCTATATATATATATATATATATATATATATATATATATATATATATATATATTCATATTCGTAATCTGTTTCTTTTGCATCTTTGAGTTTTGATTTATATTTTTTCTTCTTCTTCTTTGTATTGCTGAAGGAATTCATTAACTTTTTCTCATACTTGTTCCAGATTTCATATGAGTAATGTTTCATTTTTGACTCATGGTACGTGACTTTTTCATTTTGAATTTAGCTTTTTGAGCTGGAGATCTGACTGCTTCCTTTTTGGACTGATATTGTTGCACGTAAACCTGAATTTTAGGCGTGAGACTTATTTGTTGTTACTTGTGTCTGCAACGGGCCAAATGGGCCTACCCTAATAGTTTTAACTTTTGCGCAAACAGGACGGTGTGGCACTCAAAAACGAACAGCAATGCGTAAATCATGAGAAGTTCCGTGACACGCAACATAAGCTTAACCAACAATGGACGTTGGTAGTCGGCATGGCTTAGGTAATTCAAAAGAGTGCCACGCATCTCCATGTTTAATCCCGATTGGCTCCTTGTGTCTGAGGGGCCAGAATAACAATCAGCTTCCGGCATAACGATGCCATGTGAAGGTGCATTATGAAACAGAGGCCGCCCATGACGGTTCATTAGGCGCCGCCCGAACTGAATAGGCAGGGTCAGGACGAGTGCCACCCACAAAGACGTGTATCGCCATGTCGCGCCATTAAGAGCACCAACTGCCGTGTGGGTGTGACCGGCAGTATAGTTAACGTAATCGTAAAACAAGTAAAGGGCACCTGCGTAGCTAAAAAGAACACACCTGTGTTAAACGGTCCCTCGATTATTATTTTTGAATATGCTACAGCACTTCCTTTTAAACTTATTACTCTCGCGTTTTCCTTCATCGTTCGAGACCGACCACAAATGACCCAACATCAGGCCATATTTATGTCCTTTAATGTAATCTTAAATTTTCAGCGAAGTTAAAAAAGCCCATCAAATCACTGCTTGCTCGACAAAAACCAATATACATATCGAGCGATGCGCTCCATTATTTTTAGCACTGGTGAATGTGGGTAGTCATTACATTACAAGAGAATTTCTGCTATGGTATAAGTCATATACAGTTGTTGCAATACGTTGGTAAACGTATACGCTGAGACTCTTGCTTGAGAATGAAAGCTATGTGATCAGAGGTCGTTAAGACAAGTCGGCCAGACAGTGACGTCATACGGTCTCATTCTGCTGCAGGACTCACTACTGTCTCGTCGACACAACAGAACATTTGACCATACTTCGTCTTTGCTTTAATAGTTTTCGTATTGTGTTCACTTTCTTTGAATGGTAGTCTACTAGTAGCCTAACTATTTTATTAGTGTCAGTCATATATGTATATGTATTATATATATATATATATATATATATATATATATATATATATATATATATATATATATATATATTTATATATATACATATATATATATATAATATATATAGCTCATGTATATATACATATATATATATATATATATATATATATATATTATATATATATCATATACATATATAAATAAAGGTAAGTATATCTTAGTTTTACCAGACCACTAGCTGATTAACAGCTCTCCTAGGGCTGGCCTGAAGGATTAGATATTTTTACGTAGCTTGGAACCAATTAGTTGCCTACCCATGGACCTACATCATATCTGCATATTAAACGTTACTGGAATAGTAAGGCTTTGTCTCCAGTTTCTTCTTCTCAAAATGAATCAGGAATTTGACACTGATCGCTTACGTCATCTTACTTGCCCGTTTTAATGATGACGGTTATTTCAAAACTTCACCTCACCAACAAATTAAGCCATAAAATACATATTTATGGAACATTCTCTGCTCAGAAAGACGTTTTCTTTCATTTCCCAAAATGTTTGCATGAACTCGTGTTACACCCTGTATAAAGAAAATCCACAAAGGAAAGTGAAACAATGTACACGTATACACACACACACACACACACACATATTTATATATATATATATATATATATATATATATATATGTGTGTGTGTGTGTGTGTGTGTGTGTGTGTGTGCGGGTGTGTGTGTGTGTGTGTGTTTGTGTGCGTGTGTTGAACAACTGATAACCGCAAAACCGTTGAGCCAATTTCTTTCAAACTGGTCTTTGTTAATGGCTTCTTTCCAGGACAAATAAAAAAGACATTAGAAACAATGTGAGAACAATTTCCTTTTCTTTAGTCGTAGGCGCTACAGATTGGAGAACTCGGGAAATTACTCAACGTACGACTGACTGATTGGGCTACATTAAAGTTTTACAGATGTAGATTGCGTGATAGGAAATAATGCAGCCTTAGCTTTTACAAGCCACATGCAGATCTCTCTAGCTATCCACACATGTGTGTGTGCATGATATATATACTATATATATATATATATATATATATATATATATGATTATTTATCAAATTATATGCATATATATGTGTGTGTGCGCACGCGCGATTGTACCTTTTTTTTTAACAAAATGACTGACACTAATAAATAATCAGGTTACTGGTAGACTCCCATTGAAATTAAGTTAACATAAAATTGAAATATTAAAGCAAAGACGGAGGATTGTCAAATGCTCTGCTGTGTCGACGAGACGGTAGTGAGTCCTGCCTGCGATGAGACCGTATGACGTCACTGTCAGGCCGACCTTCCTCAGCAAATCCAGGGATTTCACGAAATCCCTAGGGAATGTGTGAAATGACCAATTTGCTTAGGAGCATTTGATCTCAGAGGAAACAAAACACGGCGAAAGAGTTATTTATCTACACTTGTTCGCCGTGTGTAGTTCTAGCCCGGCAAAAGAGTGTAGATGATTTGCTGTTTCTGTGTTTAGTACTATCCCGTGGCGATCAAAGGTTCCTAGGCGAATTGGTCATTTCACATACTCCCTAGGGATTTCTTTCAATCCGATTTCACATAATGTAGTATTGTAACAATGAATATGTATATACATATATAGAATTAAAAAGCTTATTGTACTCAGTACACTTAATCCAAATCATTTTCCACATATGCCTAAAGTCTGGGCACGTTCATAACATATGCACACATGTGTTATGGGAAACACACAAAACTGTGTTTAACTAAAAACTCCTTGTATTCTGTACGCTTAATCCAAGTAATATTCAACATAGACTAATGTCTTGGTTTGTCCTTGTCGTGTACGGCAATCAGGCACAGAGTGCCGGTGTGGATTAACGGTCTAAAGAAAACGCGGCACTTCAACTAACCGTGTGGTACGACTCCTCTGTCACAGCCTCAGGGAGTATTACCCAACCAGTACAAAGCACGAGCTGAACTGTACTAAACAGTCCGTAACTGCAACGAGCGAGAAGCGCCGTTGACGCGCAAACAAACGACCTCGAAAAGAAAATGATGACGCACTGAGTCTGCTTTCGAGGGAATCTACTACTACCACGCACTGGCGATTGGCACTGTCACTCGTCAGTGAGGATGAATCGCATTTAAACGAATCGATGCTATAACTGGTGTTTCATAGCAAAGACGATAAGAGTAACCGATGCCCATGAAGTTTCCGCCTCTTCAGATGAAGAATGATAATGAAATGCGCAGCTTCGGATCATGTTCAATAGGTGCCTCTCTCTCTCTCGCTCTTTCTCTCTCAATATATGTATACACACACACACACATTTCATACTATATATATAGATATATATATATATATATATATATATATATATATGTGTGTGTGTGTGTGTGTGTGTGTGTGTGTGTGTGTGTGTGTGTGTGTGTGTGTGTGTGCTAGTCCCTCACAGCCACAGCGTTCTTGAAATGGCATATCAGCCTGAGGCTATTCGCTTTCGTCTTTCTTCTCATTAATGTGTCAGCCTCCATCTTGTCCGCCTTTGATGCCGGCCATTAACTTTTGACCCTAATTGGGAGCTTGGTAAGATCGTGATGTCGTAATGATGTCACTGCGAAATAAGGATTGGCAACTCAATAGAATAAATGGGTGGAAACTGCTCCTACTTTTCATTTCTAGGACATGGCAGGCGCTTTAATTTATAGCTTATATGATATAATATATATATATATATATATAATATATATATATATATATTATATATATATATACTAAAACATATGTGCGTGCGTGTGTACATAAATCGAATTCACTAAGCCTTAGGAATATCTTGCAACCACGGTATAGTGAGCTCGATATGCTTAGTACCAGTGGAATTTAAGAAGTGAAAAACATCCAAATATACGTGTGATATACATATATATATATATATATATATATTATATATATATATATATATATTATATATATATATAGCATTAAAATGAGCACAATGCAACGATGAAAACGAGACAACAATACTAGAAATTGTCCCACCTTGACCAAAAGGTGAACCGATTTTATCATCCTCGCCCAGCACTTACAACTAGACTAAGACTGTCGACCGTCCTCTGTTTCAGTCCTGTTTTCAATCGCCTGTAGTCTACGACACAAGGAGGTTCAGCAAACTCTTATTATTTTAGAAGACTTTCTTGAAATAGGTTTTGTTCAAGCCAAGCTATAAGTCATACTGGACGATTATTTTTAAAGTATGGTTCGAGGAAATGGATTGCATTCGGTATGTCCAAAAGACTGTTGCCAAAACTGATATATATATACATATATATCATATATGTATATATATATCATATATATACATATATGATATAATACCTATGCATATATATAGAGCATATACACATGTATATGCATAGGTATATATCATATATGTATATGCTATATAATATATTGAAAGACCTGGGTTCGATCCTGATGTGAGTCAAATTAACAAATAAATAAGTTTTATATATATATATATAACGTATATTCCAAAGATCTGTCAATATTAATGCGCTTTCTATTTATTTTTATTTTTATTTTTTTTTTTTTTGAGCCTATAATGCAAGCATGTAGCATTTTGCATAATTCTATGAGGGAGCACCACTGGTACACCTGTCTTGTCACTACCTCAGCAAGAGATCAGTTTGCAATATATTTCATTCATGATGGTAGAGCTGAACTGCAGGATAAACTGTAAAATGTGAAAAGCATAAACTTAGAAATTCAATGAAAAGTGGAGATAACTTAACTACGATTTTTTCCTTTGTTTTTATCAGAATTGCAGATAATTATTAGTAGTTCCTCCCAACCCTTTTCGTTTGCTATTTTGTCATAATCATTCTGATCTGTCCCACATGGCTGGACATGTTTCAGTTTCATCAAGGAAAATGTCGGTGTTAATTAAAGTAAAGAGGCTCCATTTTGACGGGTGGCGCAGGCAAATCCGCGCGGTCCATACGAACAGACACTATAGCAAATTCACATCAACCGTGCATTTGAAGTCTAGTCCAGTCCCCTACGACGCTCCTGATTGGCTGTTGATAAGCCAGTCACAGAAGCTGGAAACTCTCAGTCTCTCTCGAGAGTTCACATAGGTCGGATGTATGTTCCATCTCTCCTGAGGGATACTTTTGAAAGACGTATCCCTCAGGAAAGGTGGAACATAGATCATACCCATGTGAACTCTCTCGAGAGACTGAGAGTTTCCAGCCCTGTGATTGGCTTATCAACAGCCAATTAGGAGCGTCGTAATTGACTGGCCTAGACTTCAAATGCACGGTTGATGTGAATCAGTGTTGCCAAAGCGCGGAGAAACGACCAAAAGTGCGGAGAAGATTCGAGCTGCGGACTTCACTCCTCATGTATGCGGCGCTGTAGGTCCGCATATATATTTATGCTTTTAAAACTTTTTTCCATTAATAAAAATGATTGAAATTATATAATATTTTCTGAAAATACTAATATTTTTTGAAAAATGAACCATTTTCACTATATATAATAATATATATATATATATATATATATATATATATATATATATATATATATATATATATATATATATATATACATACATACATACATATATATATATATATATATATATATATATATATATATAAAGTTAGTAAAATTTGGTTAATTGGAATTAATCTTAGGGTGAAGACTGACTTACATTATTGTAAAACTTAGTCATGTTTATGAGTTTCTATTTATTTATTATTTAGAAAACAATTGCAAATATGTATTAGGCAATTAACATTAGTTGAAGTTATTCAACTGATTATACCGAATAAGTTTTGATATCAGTATGCTATGAGTGGTGTATTATAATCGTGGATTTCTTTATATTAATGTAGCTTATTGATAAAAAAAAGGACCAATTATGATGTGCTCTTTTCCAATTTCTTGAAACTCATAGCCCCAAATAGGGCATTCGTTTGGCTTAGGATTGCCACATGTATAACCATAACAAATCATGCATAATATACTGTCCATTCTCTTGGGGAAATATCTCATTTCAAAATATCCGTATCATAAAAGGGGGCATATAGACCTACATGTTTCATATCGTTTTTGTCTGTTTACAATGCTCATGGCATTGATTTTAAGCCTAGACCTACGTTATATATTAGGTTGTTTATTATTATTATTACTTCAGCAAACGTTTTGATTTAACATACAGCATGTTACCTAAAGTGATGAATGTGGCTTAAAAAGAAAAGAAGGAAAATAAACTACTTATGAATATCGAAGGATTTTATATAGCTTGTCAACTTACTCTTGTGGGGGAACGCAAAAGTAATGAATGAAAAGCAGCCGTTTTTAGTAAAGAAATACATTTCGGTGCAGTTTTTTTTAAACTTCCCACTTTTTGCTGAAAACTTTATGAATAAACTTACTTGCCCGTGTTCACTTTGTGGCCTAATTTACGCATCAAATCATATATAACATTCAGAACTATAAACAGTAATTATACACACAAACACATACATTATATATCTATATATATATATATATACATATATATATATATATATAGATAAATATATATCGAATGTAATAAATCAGCTTCAAGACTGAACACTGTCCGCGTGTCTCGTTCGATTCTAAATTTGACAATCATTAAAGTTAGGTAATGTTTCAGAAGATATGAAGCAACTGAATTTCGGTAACTTGGTCAAATATTTTCAAAAGGCAAATGTTGTTTTATTTACATTCTTTTGACACTTGAAAGATCATATTTTCAAAATCATTCTCTTCTAAAAAAAATAAAAAAAATAAAGGTGTCCTGACGGTGTGTTAGACCTACGGTCTTAATTAATGGTTCTCACCACCACGCTCCCTCAGATGACGTAGGTGCGTAGAAGAGGCTTAAAATTAGGGAGCTGTCTGGCTGACCTGTTATATTTGGACCGTGGATTCTAAATTTGACCATTATTAAAGTTACGTAATGTTTCAGAAGATATGAAGCAACTGAATTTCGGAAAGGGGAAACTCTAACCCTAAAAAGGTTTAATTAGTAAACCCAACTCATATACTGGTAAAGATACGGTTAATATAATATAAGCAGGGTGACTATTTAGTCTAGTTAGTGTAGTAAAATAACATTGCTTGGCAATTAACACTACAACTCCCGGTGTGGAGCTAGTTTCTCGGTGATGTGCGGACTTCGCGGCAACCCTGAGTATCTCGAACGCGCGGTTGCAAAGAGAAACTCGTTCACACAGCGCTGATACAACCACCGTGTGTGAACGGGGACTACATATAGAGCCACCGTCAATCTCTCTCTCTCTCTCTCTCTCTCTCTCTCTCTCTCTCTCTCTCTCTTAAATCGTCTCAACAAGTGCTGTTTATATGTTCCTAGAAATTTCTCTACCCGTTGCCAAAGATTTCAGAATAACGTGCTTTTTATGCTTTCCCCGACTCTTACGTTAAGAGTTCTCTCTCTCTCTCTCTCTCTCTCTCTCTCTCTCTCTCTCTCTCTCTCTCTCCATTCTTCTCTGTATAATTTCCCATTCTTTATCTATCGCTTTATCTTAGATACGACGGGATTTACAAATGAAAATTCCTTTGCATGTCATATAAATGTCCCAAGATGTCAGCTCGTAAAAGCTATTAGGCCTACACCATGCCTCAGGGAGGATGATATTCAAAATCCACCGACTTTGTGAACAAGAACAACAATGGGTTTGTCCATACGTCGAATAATGAGATGTATCGAAGCAAAGCATAGGAATAAATACACACACACACACGGAGGAAAGCGATGTCAACAGAACACGGGCTACGTAAACTAGTCAGATTAAAGCATGTACCTAATAACCGGTACATCATCAAGGGTAAAGCGCCTGTGCTTTTGTTAGAGTGCTCGTACTGACTAAAGCCCCGTACACACTATGAATGATGGCATAGTGTGTACCTGGCTTAACGGGTGAAATTCGTTGGCTCACTTAATGAATTGGTCAGATGATCTGAGCATGGAAGGGTTGAATTGGACAATGAGGCTTTATACGTTCACTGATGACATGAGGAAGCATTTACTTATGCTACACAACTTTTCATATAACCAAAGAGAAACATGTGGGACACAGTTACCTAAAAGTTCTTTATTGCATATATAGGAACGAACAGAAATGGATAAGCGTCATATAGCACAACATATGTGTGTACACGCAATACTCGCATCAGTATTGATAGAAGTTGAAGACCACAATTGACGGATATACGTTAATGCATGTATAACGTGTCATTAAAAGGATTCGTTCGATTTATACATATATATATATATATATATATATATATATATATATATATATATATATATATATATATAACCCCCCTAACAAAACTACACAAATGAGAACTCTTACCTGTTGGTAGCAGGCGCCCTCTCTCTACAAACATTGTCAACTAGACTAATAAGCTCACATAAATACAAAAATATGCTATTTATTACCCAAAGCAGATGAACATAAAATAGACCAAATGATTAATAAGTCATGTTTTAAAAAACCCAAGTCTGCCCCACAAAGAACTGTAAATTATCATTCCACTCTCCTGGATTAGTCTAAGTATTCACTCCAAAGTCTCAAATTGTCAACCGCTACATTTTAATAGTCAGGCTCAGAGAATCCCGTTTCTAGGACAATGATATGGGACCCATCTGTAGCAAGAGATATATTCATTATATTCCCTACTATAAAATGTTAAATAAATGTAAACACTTCACACTTCTCTCTTTTCAAAGGCAACTGTTTCTAAGTCATTTAAATATGTGCCATACCTTTTTGAGATGGGCTTTTCCTCAACACCTGGTGTCCTCTCGACCGTCTTTCTTCTCATATCTACCACGCCCCAAGATCGCCTGTGGCAACAGCCCAAGCAGTCACCAATAATGCATACGCATCAAATTCCTTCGTCCAAGGAAGGCTATCTCTAGGCTTAGATATATATATATATATATAATATATATATATATATATATATTATATATATATATATATATATATATATATATATCTTGACATTAGATATCATCGACCCAAATACTAATGAGAGAGAGAGATGGAGAGAGAGAGAGAGTTAACACGATAAATAGTATCATAACATTGGTTATCGCCAGCTAGAGTGAGAGCGAAAAGCACTACTTACAACCATAACCTTTTTTTTTTCATACATGGCCTCTAACAGATTATCGAGAACTGGTCGCAAAATTGTTAATTAAGTTTTTCAACATGACACCATATATTCTTTTAGTTTTTGGAACTCTTTCACCTCCTCTATTTTCCCAAAAAATTTTAGCCCCTTTTTCTTGCTTTTTCAATAAGCCTTGTTTTCAGAATTCATATAAAAAATACAGTTGCTGAATGATACTGTGCCAGAAGTAACTGTGTTTCGACGGAGTATTCTCTCTCTCTCTCTCTTACACACACATATATACATGCATATATATATATCTATATATATAGTATATATATATTTTATATAGATATTACATATATGATATATATATATATATATATATATATATCATATATATATATATATATAAAAAAAAAAACAAATATAATATATATATATATATATATATGTATATATATATATATATATCATATATATATATATATATATATATATATCACATATACTATATATGCATGTATATATACATACATATAATATATTTATATATATGTGTATGTATATATACATATATACATACATACATATATATTGTGACGAAGCTCCCAAAATAGTTACCTCACGACATCCAAACACCTGAACATTCATCACAGATAAAATACAACTTAAAACTTATCCGTCATGTAAAAGAATTCAGGCCAAGTTCATCAAAACAGGTGTGAAGTAATCTTATATGAGATGAAATTATTTAAAGGGCTTCATTCCAACAACAACTTTAAAATTTTAAGTATTTCCCTGGTTCTAACTCACTTAACAAAATAATGCAGAAAAACAGCACAATTTAAATTCTATCACTGGTGGTTAATAAAAGAAAGTGTTATAGAAATTTTAAATACAAATATTTTATTTATAAATTCAAAATTTACAAGTGAAATTCACAATCTCAGGGAAATTTACCATTACTTGAAAACAACACAAACTTTAATTGATTCTTGAATTAATTATCAAACAAAAGTAAATCAAAATTAATCTGTCAAGAAAATTGATTAATCAAGAAATTAAATCCTTCAATCAAAATTCAAACTGTAAAACAATAATTAACATTTGAAAAGAAATCTAAGTAAATGCAACTTAATTCACAGGTGTTAAATTAAATCAAATATGCAATGTTAAGTCAGTAAGAAACACCTGCGGTAATCAAACAAATTGTGAATGCAAAAACCTTGAAAAACACAATGTAAAATAACGTTCAATTCACCACTAAAATGTGAAAAGTCACCAACTAAGACACACAAAACAAAAAACACTGTAAAAGAACTAAATACAGAACACAAAAATTTACAATTTGCCAAAAATTAAATAATTTTACCTAACAACTGTAAATATTTTTTTAAGTGCACTTAAAACTTATAATAACACATTACCTGGTACCAGTTGTTCCTTATTGCTACAGCTTCACAATTCACTACACTCTTTCACAGGCGTCATTACAAAAACCCGTTTACACTGTCTGTTCAGGTTCCATAAATAACCACTCTGCTTTAATGAAATTAAATAAATCTAAAAGTTACAAGTAACCATTTAAGTACAAAAAATCAATATTTCCCTCAGTCAGGAAGAGAGAGAGAGAGACAGTAAAAATTGAACCTGCTCGCTATGGTTCCAAGGTTGACAACCAACGCAAGTTATCTCGAATATCAGACTGACCCTCTCTTCTAAGGGAACTATTGATCAACAAAATTCTACCTCAAAATGGCTGATGAAGTCAAAACAATGCAAAATATTTTGAGAACGTGATACTCTGCAAGTAATCTCGGTAATTCTCTTTCAAAACGAGAACTAAGGGGGAAAGTGGGATTACAACTATAAAAAATCTTTAATATTACACTGTTT
>NC_087211.1:74114619-74144619 GCF_015104395.2 Macrobrachium nipponense | reverse complement strand
CTGCAGAAGGAAGTGTAGGGGCACAAAAGACCATACAGCCAACTAAGAGGGGAAGACAACCACCAAGAAATTCCAGAAGCCGAACCAAGTAAGAGACTCTGGGAAAACATATGGAACAATCCGGTATCACACAACAAACATGCAACATGGCTCCAGGAAGTCAAGGCAGAAGAAACAGGGAGAATAAAGCAAAGATTCACAGAGACACGACAGACACAGTCAGACACCACTAAAAGAAAATGCCAGACTGGAAAGCCCCAGGTCCCGATGAAGTCCATGGATACTGGCTCAAAAACTTCAAGGCCCTACACCCACGAATAGCAGAACAACTCCAGCATTGTATCTCAAATCACCATGCACCCAAATGGATGACCACAGGAAGGACATCTTTAGTACAAAAAGACAAGAGTAAGGGAAATATAGCCAGTAACTACAGGCCTTTCACCTGCCTACCAATAATGTGGAAGTTACTAACAAGTATCATCAGTGAAAGGCTATACAACTACCTAGAGGAGACAAACACCATCCCCCACCAACAGAAAGGCTGCAGAAGGAAGTGTAGGGGCACAAAAGACCAGCTCCTGATAGACGAAATGGTAATGAAGAACAGTAGGAGAAGGAAACCCACCTAAGCATGGCATGGATAGACTATAAGAAAGACTTCGACATGATACCACACACATGGCTAATAGAATACTTGAAAATATATGGGGCAGAGGAAAATACCATCAGCTTCCTCAAAAATACAATGTGCAACTGGAATACAATACTCACAAGCTCTGGAATAAGACTAGCAGAGGTTAATATCAGGAGAGGGATCTTCCAGGGCGACTCATTGTCCCCACTACTCTTCATAGTAGCCATGATTCCCATGACAAAAGTACTACAGAAGATGGATGCCGGGGTACCAACTCAAGAAAGAGGCAACAGAATTAACCATCTGATGTTCATGGACGACATCAAGCTGTATGGTAAGAGCATCAAGGAAATAGATACCCTAATCCAGACTGTAAGGATTGTATCTGGGGACATCAGGATGGAGTTTGGAATAGAAAAATGCGCCTTAGTCAACATACAAAAGGGCAAAGTAACAAGAACTGAAGGGATAAGCTACCAGATGGGAGCAACATCAAACACATAAGATGAGACTGGATACAAATACCTGGGAATAATGGAAGGAGGAGATATAAAACAACAAGGGATGAAGGACACCATCAGGAAGAATATATGCAGAGACTCAAGGCGATACTCAAGTCAAAACTCAACGCCGGAAATATGATAAAAGCCATAAACACATGGGCAGTGCCAGTAATCAGATACAGCGCCAAGGAATAGTGGGAATGGACGAAGGCAGAACTCCGCAGCATAGATCAGAAAAACCAGGATACCTATGACAATACACAAAGCACTACACCCAAGAGCAAATACGGACAGACTATACATAACACAAAAGGAAGGAGGGAGAGGATACTAAGTATAGAGGACTGCGTTCAAACAATCGAGAAACAGAGCACTGGGGCAATATCTGAAAACCAGTGAAGACGAGTGGCTAAAGAGTGCATGGGAAGAAGGACTAATAAAAGTAGACGAAGACCCAGAAATATACAGAGACAGGAGAATGACAAACAGAACAGAGGACTGGCACAACAAACCAATGCACGGACAATACATGAGACAGACTAAAGAACTAGCCAGCGATGACACGTGGCAATGGCTACAGAGGAGAGAGCTAAAGAAGGAAACTGAAGGAATGATAACAGCGGCACAAGATCAGGGCCCTAAGAACCAGATATGTTCAAAGAACGATAGACGGAAAATAACATCTCTCCCATATGTAGGAAGTGCAATACGGAAAAATAAACCATAACCACATAGCAAGCGAATGTTAGGCACTTGCACAAAACCAGTACAAAAGAGGCATGATTCAGTGGCAAAAGCCCTCCACTGGAGCCTGTGCAATAAACATCAGCTACCTTGCAGTAATAAGTGGTACGAGCACCAACCTGAAGAAGTGATAGAAAACGATCAGGCAAAGACCTCTGGGACTATGGTATCAGAACAGATAAGGAGATACGTGCAAATAGACCAGACGTGACGTTGATTGACAAAATCAGAGGAAAGTATCACTCATTGATGTCGCAATACCATGGGGACACCAGAGAATTGAAGAAAGAGAGGGAAAAAATGGATAAGTATCAAGATCTGAAAATAGAAATAAGAAGGATATGGGATATGCCAGTGGAAATTGTACCCATAATCATAGGAACACTAGGCACGATCCCAAGATCACTGAAAAGGAATCTAGAAAAACTAGAGGCTGAAGTAGCTCCAGGACTCATGCAGAAGAGTGTGATCCTAGAAACGGCGCACGTAATAAGAAAAGTGATGGACTCCTAATGAGGCAGGATGCAACCGGAACCCACACTATAAATACCACCCAGTCAAATTGGAGGACTGTGATAGAGCAAAAAAAAATATGTATATAAATAAAAGAAATAAATAAATAAATAATAATAATAATAATAATAATAATAATAATAATAATAATAATAATAATAATAATAATAAGGAAGGAGGCTTTCTCTGAGGGCAGTAGCATTGAATACAATAGCTGTTTCAACGGCATTTAATTTATATAGAATCTTCTCAATTCTTATTATCTTTTTCTCGTCAGCATGTAGCTGGTGTATTAAGTTTCCTAAGGACATGTAAAGATTTTCATTTGTCCTAGGTTTATTCCTCTAACGTGTCGACAGTCCACAGGCAGTCATCTATGAGAGTTTACAGTAAAGTGAATTAAGATACGTTTTACAAGTATTTATAGCATGCAAGGTCGCGTACAATCGGTGGACGTGTCGGTGGGCAGGGATTTTAATTGGTCGTTGGATGGTAACGAAATCTCTCCCTGAGGCGTTCAGATCTCCGTGGTCTAGACGGAGTTATTAGCGTCGGTTGGGTGTTGGTTGGGGTACCCACATGGAGAGAAACCACCAGGGAGATCGAAAGGTCTACACAAGTCCTCATCAACAATAACTTTTCAAATCGCATGGTTGAACTCCAAACAAGGAACTCCATAAATAAATGGCACCAGGAAAGAACGACCTAAACTAAAGACCAAAGTGGAACTATAAAAATATTTTATAAAAATTATATGTATTAGGGCTGTTGCCTTGTATAATAAGGCGCCCTATGAGGTAATGTTAGACTTGCGATAATCTTACGCTAAGTCGGTTGGTATTGCACTTCCATATTCATTGGAGTGTCTTGGGGTTTGTAGATCACTTACGAAGTCGGTATTATCTTCTTTGGTTATGATGACGATGTGTTAAACTCATGATGATTTCTTTCTGATGTGAGGTTCTTAGTAGAAAACACGAAGTATAAAAATACTTGTATTCTCTAATATTACATAGTGAAGATCAAGTAGGATTGTACAGGTCTTCCAATGACGATAGCTTGATCGCTTCTGCCAATGATGATGGCTAATTCTATTCTCTCTACATGATAAAGCTTAGGTAAAGAGATACAGGTCTGCCTATGATGATGGCTAACTCTATTCTGTCTACCATCTCGGTTACAAGTCTAGGAAAGCAGACAGTAGCTCGAAACATATGAACATACATACAAAATGAGACACATTACAGATCACGTAGGCCATTTGAATTATAGGTCGCGGTAGTTGTCTCAAGCAGGGAGCTTGGACTAATGTTTCAAAACAAATGAATGACCACAGATGACGGCATGTCAACTTAGCCTACATACTTTATCGTCTCTGTCTGATCACATTCCTGCAAGCAATCCTGGTTGACCTCTTAGTTTTAGTCTTTTATATATATGGACTAACGTTCCATATTTTTATTATGTAAACACTTACATATGCACCACAAATATTTGGAAGACGAAAAGGCTATAAGGAAAATAATCAGTGAAAATGTCTCCCCCACTACAGAAAGTGATAAAATTAGCCTCATAATTTATTACAAAAACATGAAAACCAGCCAGCTGTTTCTTAGAAACAATCCGGCGCCCCCAGAAACGTCTTTGAAGAGAAGGAGTGTCATCTACGAATTCACATGCTCGGTGGATGGATGCCACCATTCTTATATCGGGATGACCACCACCAGACTCTCCAAGCGTCTCTCCTGCCACCTTCAAGAAGGGCCCATTTTCATTCACTATAAGGAAAAACTTAACAGGAGACCAGAAAGAGCTGAGCTTATAACGAACATACAAATTATTGACCATGCACCAGACCGGAAACGCCTACGTTATCTTGAAGCATTACACATATTAGAGAAAAAACCGACTATCAACACAGTAAAAGAAACAATTTCTTCCCACCATCATAAGAAGAAATAGCACAAGAAACCAACCGACTCCGTATACCGCCACGAGAGAGAGAGGAGAGATCGAAGGGGGAGAGACAGAGAAAGAGGGAAAGAGAGAGAGGAAGAGAAAGAGAGAGAGAGGAGCAAGCAGAAAGAGAAAGAGAAAGAGAGAGAGAGGAACAGGCAGAGAGAGAAAGAGAGAGAGTGAGAAGGAGCGAACGAGAAAGAAGAGAGAGAGAGAGAGAGAGAGAGAGAGAGAGGAAATTGCAGAGAGAGAAAGAGAGAGAGAAAGAGAGGAAGAAGCAGAGAGAGAAAGCGGGAGAGAACGAGCGGAAGATATGTTAACTGCACAGCCTGCCGCCCAAGAGGTGGGTACCCCAACCAACACCCAACCGACGCTAATAACGCCGTCCAGACTACGGAGATCTGAACGCCTCAGGGAGAGATTTCGTTACCATCCAACGACCAATTAAAATCCCTGCCCACCGACCCGCCCACCGATTGTACGCGACCTTGCATGCTATAAATACTTGTAAAACGTATCTTAATTCACTTTACTGTAAACACGTTAGAGGAATAAACCTAAAGCGGCCCACACACGCTCAAATTTTTGGTCCAATTTTTTTATGTCAAATTATTTGACATGAATTTGATCGTGTGTGGCGTAATTTGATGGCCTGAAAGGATTTGATGTCAAATTTTTTTACTGATCTGATTTCAGTAGATATTTTTTGAGCCAACGTCAAATAATTTGTGCGTGTGTGGTACCAAGCAATAATTTGCGCAAATTAGTTAGTGATTAGACATGATCTGAGGAGGACGTGCGCGGCTCATCGTCATCATGGCTCCAACAAAACATGAAAAGAAATTTATTCTTGAGCTTATTGATGTTTATAGAAGTTTACCACAACTTTGGAACATTAAAAGTGACTGTTATAGTGACAGAAATAAAAAAGATATGGCATATGAGACTCTTCTACAGAAATTCCGTGATTATTATCCGGAAGGGACGAAGGAGGAGCTGAAGAAGAAAATATGGTTTCACAAGATCTAATAGTTTGTCAAATGATTCTCCGTCCATGCGATGAAAGTTCTTGAAAACATCAGGTTCACTAATTCTCAGTTCATTTAATAAAGGAGCATGACCAAATCGTTCACGACACAAATACCATTGCTGGGCCCACTTTCGTCTCTTTCGTTTGTGTGTGCTCTTCAACGCTAAGCCAAGAGTCAAAAGTGTATATGCATCCATGATGACACTCGGGAGCAAAATGAAAATTTGACGAGAAGTTTGAGCGTGTAGGGCGAACGTCAAACCGTCAAATAATTTGACATAAAAAAATTTGACCAAAAATTTGAGCGTTTGTGGGCCGCTTAAGACAAATGCAAATCTTTACATGTTCTTAGGAAACTTAATACGCCAGCTACATGCTGACGAGAAAAAGATAATAAGAAGAATTGAGAAGATTCTATATTAATAAATGCTGTTGAAACAGCTATTGTAATAATAATAAATTTTGTATTTTTTTTTATTTTATTTTATTTTATTTTATTTATTTTATTATTATTATTATTATTATTATTATTATTATTATTATTATTATTATTATTATTATTGGGTTGGGCGGGCTATCACAGTCCTCCAATTCGACTGGGTGGTATTCATAGTGTGGGGTTCCGGCTTGCATCCTGCCTCCTTAGGAGTCCATCGCTTTTCTTACTATGTGCGCTGTTTCTAGGAGCACATTATTATTATTATCTATCACAGTCCTCCAATTCGACTGGGTGGTATTTATAGTGTGGGGGTCCGGGTTGCATCCTGCCTCCTTAGGAGTCCATCACTTTTCTTACTATGTGTGCCGTTTCTAGGATCACACTCTTCTGCATGAGCCCGGAGCTACTTCAGCCTCTAGTTTTTCCAGATTCCTTTTCAGGGGATCTTGGGATCGTGCTAGTGCTACTATGATTATGGGTACGATTTTCCACTGGCATATCCCATATCCTTCTTATTTCTATTTTCAGATCTTGATACTTATCCATTTTTTCCCTCTCTTTCTCTTCAACTCTGGTGTCCCATGGTATTGCGACATCAATGAGTGATACTTTCTTCTTGACTTTGTCAATCAACGTCACGTCTGGTCTGTTTGCACGTATCACCCTATCCGTTCTGATACCATAGTCCCAGAGGATCTTTGCCTGATCGTTTTCTATCACTCCCTCAGGTTGGTGCTCGTACCACTTATTACTGCAAGGCAGCTGATGTTTCTTGCACAGGCTCCAGTGGAGGGCTTTTGCTACTGAATCATGCCTCTTTTTTGTACTGGTTCTGTGCAAGTGCCGGGCATTCACTTACTATGTGGTTTATGGTTTCATTTTTCGTATTGCACTTCCTACATATGGGAGAGATGTTATTTCCGTCTATCATACTTTGAACATATCTGGTTCTTAGGGCCTGATCTTGTGCCGCTGTTATCATTCCTTCAGTTTCCTTCTTTAGCTCTCCCCTCTGTAGCCATTGCAATTCTCATCGCTGGCTAGTTCTTTAGTCTGTCTCATGTATTGTCCGTGCATTGGTTTGTTGTGTCCAGTCCTCTGTTCTTTCTGTCTTTCTCCTGTCTCTGTATATTTCTGGGTCTTCGTCTACTTTTATTAGTCCTTCTTCCCATGCACTCTTTAGCCACTCGTCTTCACTGGTTTTCAGATATTGCCCCAGTGCTCTGTTTTCGATGTTGACGCAGTCCTCTATACTTAGTAGTCTCTCCCTCCTTCCTTTCGTGTTATGTATAGTCTGTCCGTATTTGTCTCTTGGGTGTAGTGCTTTGTGTATTGTCATTTGTTTCCTGGTTTTCTGATCTATGCTGCGGAGTTCTGCCTTCGTCCATTCCACTATTCCTGCGCTGTATCTGATTACTGGCACTGGCCCAAGTGTTTATGGCTTTTATCATATTTCGGCGTTGAGTTTTGACTTGAGTATCGCCTTGAGTCTCTGCATATATTCTTTCCTGATCGTGTCCTTCATCTCTTGGTGTTTTATATCTCCTCCTTCCATTATTCCCAGGTATTTGTATCCAGTCTCATCTATGTGTTTGATGTTGCTCCCATCTGGTAGCTTTATCCCTTCAGTTCTCGTTACTTTGCCTTTTTGTATGTTGACTAAGGCGCATTTTTCTATTCCAAACTCCATCCTGATGTCTCCGATACAATCCTTACAGTCTGGATTAGGGTATCTATTTCCTTGATGCTCTTACCATACAGCTTGATGTCGTCCATGAACATCAGATGGTTGATTTTGTTGCCTCTTTTCTTGAGTTGGTACCCGGCATCCATCTTCTGTAGTACTTTTGTCATGGGAATCATGGCTACTACGAAGAGTAGTGGGGACAGTGATCGCCCTGGAAGATCCCTCTCCTGATATTAACCTCTGCTAGTCCTTTTCCAGAGCTTGTAAGTATTGTATTCCAGTTGCGCATTGTATTTTGAGGAAGCTGATGGTGTATTTTCCTCTGCCCCATATATTTTCAGGCATTCTATTAGCCATGTGTGTGGTATCATGTCGAAGGCTTTCTTATAGTCTATCCATGCCATGCTTAGGTTGGTTTTCCTTCTCCTACTGTTCTTCATTACCATTTTGTCTATCAGGAGCTGGTTCTTTGTGCCCCTACACTTCCTTCTGCAGCCGTTTCGTGGTTGGGGGATGGTGTTTGTCTCCTCTAGGTAGTTGTATAGCCTTTCACTGATGATACCTGTTAGTAACTTCCACATTATTGGTAGGCAGGTGATAGGCCTGTAGTTACGGGCTATATTTCCCTTACTCTTGTCTTTTTGTACTAAGGATGTTTTCTTCCTGTGGTCATCCATTTGGGTGCTTGGTGATTTGAGATACAATGCTGGAGTTGTTCTGCTATTCGTGGGTGTAGGGCCTTGAAGTTTTTGAGCCAGTATCCATGGACTTCATCGGGACCTGGGGGCTTTCCAGTTTGGCATTTTTCTTTAGTTGGTGTCTGACTGTGTCCTGTCGTGATGTCTGTGAATCTTTGTTTTATTCTCCCTGTTTCTTCTTCCTTGACTTCCTGGAGCCATGTTGCATGTTTGTTGTGTTGATACCGGTTGCTCCATATGTTTTTCCCAGAGTCTCTTACTGATTCGGCTTCAGGAATTTTCTGGGTGGTTTGTCTTCCCCTCTTAGTTGGCTGTATAGTCTTTCTGGTTGGTCCGAATAGTTTGTTCTGTTGGTATCCCTTTATTCCTGTTCATGTACCGTTGGATCTTGTGTGCTTTGGCCTTAAGCCTATGTTTTACATCTCTATTGTGTTGTTTAGTCCCCTCTCTTGTACTTTGTATTTCTTGTTGAGTTTCCTCCCTTGTTTTCTTGCTTGCTTAGCCTTTTTTTCTGCCATCTCTTTCAGTTTACTCAAGTCAGATCTCATCACCATGATTTGCTTTTCCAGGCGCCTTTCGAAGGAGGTTGCTGTTTTGGTTTCTGTTGGGTTGGTTGTGACGGTGGTGTTGGTGTTCGAATCCCCATCAGTTCTGCTACTAATCTTGCTCCTGCATATGTCAAGTTATTTGTTTCTGTGATACTGGTGGTGTGTATTAGGCCCCATTATTTCATTGACCTCACTTGTTTTCTCCCTTAATTTCTTGGTGTTGTAGGCTTTCATGGAGGGGATCTTTGTTCTCTCTGTATCTGGCTCCATCCATTGTCTAACTTTTCTACCCACCCTCCGTCCTCTCTGTTACTTCGTCGGTGTTTCTTCGTGTGTCGTTGTTTGATACCTCATCCTCCCTGTCGTCTTTTGTGGCATCGTCTCTCAGTTCGTCTTCGTGTAATTCGTTGTCGTGTGACATTTCCCTTTCCAGTTCTTCTCTTTCTGTTTGGGGAGAGCCAGTTCTTTTTCTTTATGTTTCCTTACTTGGTCTGCAGCCTCTGCCTCTGTTTGGGGGGTGTTATTCCTCTCATTCCAGATGTTGACCAATCTTCTTCTATATCCTCTCTCCGTCGGGTTGCTTTATGATGTAGCATCTCCATATTTCCTTATTTTCTTCTCTTGTCCATTTCTCCTTTTTGCCTCTGTAGCTCCAATCTCAGGCCTGTTCATTACTGTCGTTGTGGTGATCAGTTGCTGGATGACGACCTCCAAGTACCTGACCGTCTTCCCCTACAATTGGGTTGAATACCTGGTTGCCGGACGAAGCTCCTCTGTTGCCAGAGGTTCCATTTACGTCGTTGTCGTTTTATTTCATCATTTCTTTCCATCATTGCTGAGTTTTGCTATTTAACCCATAGCTGGACCCTACCCCATCAGGGATAGGTACTCATTTACAGCTGAGTAGACTGAGGAAATTATGGTAAAGATCCTTTCCCAAGGAATCAACGCCGAGGAGAGCGGTCACCCATCCAACGACTGACCAGCCCCAATGTTGCTTAACTTGACTTAAGTCTATTGACGACCTAACCCACTCCTCCATTATTATTATTATTATTATTATTATTATTATTATTATTATTATTATTATTATTATTATTATTATTATTATTATTATTATTATTATTATTATTATTTTGTGAATGTAAGTTTTCAACACGTAATATAACAGGCTGTGAAAATAACAATAATAAAAGCATTTCATAACAGCTGACTCCGCCTGAGGAGAAGCTGTGTCGAACTTCTCACATCCGGAGGATGTCGTGCAATTGGAACTTCTTCAGAAGTTTAAGCCAAGATGCAATGCATTACTGCACTAATACTACTCTCTTTGCATTTTAATACATTTCTATTTATTCATTAATTCATTCATTCGGTTTTCTTTTTAATAAGTGGGATCTCTTCTTTCAATAATTCCCTATACTTCTTCTTACTACTTCCTAATGAACACCGTACTCTTTGGATGCTGGCTTGTTCCATATGAATAGGTTTCATCTTCTGAGTAATAATAATAATAATAATAATAATAATAATAATAATAATAATAATAATAATAATAATAATAAATTCTCCATCTGGGAAAATGCCCTCTGTGATTGTTCCTGCGAAATTTTTGGGGGATTAAGTGCAAACAGCACACATGATTTGACGGAACGAGTACAATGATAGCGCAAGTGATTTCTCTCTTCTCTCTCTCTCTCTCTCTCTCTCTCTCTCTCTGCTCTCTCTCTCTCTGTGAGCTGTTATGTACCTCTGTACAAGGGAAGTTATGATTCTGAAATGGTGAGTATTCTCACAAGGTTTTCCAGTTTCTGAATTAATGCTACATTACCAGAAGTGATGATGTATCTGCTTAGAATTCCTGCTTAATTATCAGAGGTGATGATTTATCGCTTAGAATTCCTGCTTAATTACCAGAGGTGATGATTTATCGCTTAGAATTCCTGCTTAATTATCAGAGGTGATGATTTATCGCTTAGAATTCCTGCTTAATTACCAGAGGTGATGACTTATTGCTTAGAATTTCTGCTTGGTTAGCAGAGATGATAACCTAGTTGCTTAGAAGTCCTGCTTAATTAGCAGAGGCGATGACTTATTTGCTTAGAATTCCTGCTTAATTATCAGAGTGATGACTTATTGCTTAGAATTTCTGCTTGGTTACCAAAGGTGATAGCTTATTTGCCAGGAATCACTGCTTGATTATCAGAGGTGATGAATTATTGCTTAGAATTTCTTCTTGGTTATCAAAGGTGATAACTTATTTGCTTAGAATTCCTGCTTGATTATCAGAGGTGATGACTTATTGCTTAGAATCACTGCTTGATTATCAGAGGTGATGACTTATTGCTTAGAATTTCTGCTTGGTTACCAAAGGCGATAACTTATTTGCTTAGAATTCCTGCTTAATTATCAGGGATGATGATTAATTTGCTTAGAATTCCTGCTTGATTATCAGAGGTGATGACTTATTGCTAAGAATTTCTGCTTGATTACCAAAGATGATGACTTATTGCTTTGAATTCCTGCTCAATTATCAGAGGTGATGACTTATTTGCTTAGAATTCCTGCTTAATTATCAGAGGTGATGACTTATTTGCTTAGAATTCCTGCTTAATTATCAGAGGTGATGACTTATGCTTAGATTGACTTATTTGCTTAATCCGCTTAATTATCAGAGGTGATGACTTATTGCTTAGAATTACTCCTTGATTACCAAAGGTGATGACTTATTTGCTTAGAATTCCTGCTTGATTACCAGAGGTGATGACACATCGCTTAGAATCACTGCTTGATTATCAGAGGTGATGACTTATCGCTTAGAATTTCTGCTTGGTTACCAAAGGTGATAACTTATTTGCTTAGAATTCCTGCTTAATTATCAGGGATGATGATTTATTTACTTAGAATTCCTGCTTAATTATCAGAGGTGATGACTTATTGGTTAGAGTTCCTGCTTGATTATCAGAGGTGATGACACATTGCTTAGAATCACTGCTTGAATATCATAGGCAGTAAGCTACTTTGGAGTGTGGCAAAGACAAACTCATGGACTAGGAATGCTTTAAAAATAGTCAGCAATAACTCCAGAACTTGTAAGAGTTCTGATTAATCTCTGATGAAGACATTTCTTTCTTGGAATTCCAGAGTTGATGATTGCTGCGGTAGGAGAGGCGGTGCCTGAGCTGACAGCTAGTAATTGTGACATCCTTTCTCAACGGCAATTGGCATTAAAGTTCTGCTGACCAGTGCTCCAGGAACCAGTGTATTTAGGACCAGACATTTTTTCTTATTCTAAAGAGTCGACTGATTTATGAAAATTATGATATAAGACAAACAATGGGGCGCATTAAGCCAATCAGTGTTTAAGATGAAAAGAGGGAGGTAGAGTGGTTGGGCAATGAGATGGACGAAAGGAAGTGGGAGCAGAGATAAAGTGATAAGTGAAGAAGCAGGTTCGGCTAAGGGCAGAAGAGACGCTGCAAACAACCTTTCAATAATGCCTGCAGTGCACCTGCTAAGGTGCTTTCAAGTGAGGAAAATGCTCTTTTTCATATACTTGAGTAAACAATACCGTAGATCTGTCTGGTTTCAACAGAATGGCATAAAAGACTCGGAAACTATTGAGATGGCTTTTTTTGTCTGTGTCCGCCCTCAGATTCTGAAAACTACTAAGGCCAGAGCGGTGCAAATTGGTATGTTGATCATCCACCCTCCAATCATCAAACATACTTAATGCAGCCCCCTAACCTCAGTGTTTTTTTTTTTTTTTTTTTTTTTTTTTTAGGTTCAAGTTAGCCATGTTCGTGCTTCTGGCACCACAATAGGTGCCAACAACACCCGGCTGTGGCTGAAAGTTTCATAGGGCGTGGCTGAGATTTTCATACAGCATTATATTCTGTACAGAAAACTCGATTCGCATCATTCATTTATTTGTTTATTTTTTGTAATTGGAATGGACCCAAAGCATACCACTGGCAAACGAAAATAATCGACAATTTTATAACAAATGAAGGACTTTAAATAAACAATGAACGACATTCATAAACAATATAAGAATTTAATTAACACTGAAGGACTTTTCATTCCTACGTCTAACAACGGTACAGTCAGTGGACAGTGATCTTGCACGTGTCAGTCTCGAGAGGCTCCAATCAGAGACCATCGCAGTGGGAGTGATCGGAGTTGTCAGACACCACCACACGACAGAGCAAGTTGTATTTGCATTTTTCGTCGCATCCCTCCTCTAAGTAGGGCCTGGCGTCCTTCACGTAGTGCCTGTGTATAGGGAGAATAGTCTGAATATAGGAAAGAAATGAAAAAATAGGATGTTTATGATTTCAAAGCTCAGGTGATCGATGTTTGAGAAATAACGATGAAAAACAAAATTGTCGAGGTTCGTACCGAGAGGAAAGTGGAGAATGTACGTGATCATTTTTCACTTTAGCGCCAGTATTTTTACTCGTTTGACTCATAGCCAATTTTTTCCCCACTTCAGATCAATGAATGACGATTGAGAGCCGCTCTTTGATCAAGAGCCCGTGCTAGCACAACACCACTAACAACAACAACAACAACAGCAACAACAACAATAACAACGTATGATAGCAAAGTCCAAAAGGTGATATAGAGAAACCGAATATATATATATAACATACATATATATATACATATAATATATATATATTATTAATAATATATTATATACTATATATTGTGTATTATTTAGTATATTATATATATTATATATAATATTATTATAATATACTTATATATATGAATATGTGTGTTTCCATTCTCTCTCTCTCTCTCTCTCTCTCTCTCTCTCTCTTCTCTCTCTTATTATTAAATAACGCAGTCAGATTTAAGTGTCAGTGTCACAGTTTTTATCTCATGGATTTTTTTATATGAATGTTATTTTTCATTTTTCATTTTTTACTTAAGTTTAATTTTGTATCATTATTTTCCCCAGTTTTTTTATTATTTACCCTAAAACAATTATTTTCTAAATTGTATGATAATTAATAAAGAATAAGCAAATAAAACAATAAAATAAAATCCTATAATAGATAAATATTTAATAAGATTTTATTTTTTATTTGTTTATTTACTTATTTTATATCTAGATGATTTTTCAGTTTTTTCGTTTTTTTTATTTGTTTATATAATACTAAGTTGCATTTTATCAGCTATGAGCTTCCGTGAAGTATTCAGCATTCCACATCGAAAAACCTGGAATACTCATTTTCTGTGTTTTTCAAATTTGATGTCTATTTTGGATCAAGGGGCCGGTGTTTTTTTTTTTTTCGTTCTCTTTTTCTTTGTCTAGACACCGCTTGACACCACTTGACACCAATGACGACTTTTGTGACTATCTTCCTAAATGTCTGTGTCTCGCTACCATTCTTCTTCTGGCAATGGAGGAACCAAATTTAGGCTGCCTTGTCCATCCTGGTCCACTTAATGTTCGCAGATGAAAGTAAATCGTAGTTTACATAAAAAAAAAACTATACAATATTTATGTCACCTACTAAGCTAATCTAATCTCATTGACTGATACGCTAATCTAACGAGTCTATGACTGTCTGTCCAAGCAACTGCTGAGTAAGGATCCCGAGAGACTGAAATGAACGTTTTTCTTGCGTAGCGACCCCAAGGATTTTCGGGGGTCATCGTCTTTACGAAACCCATAGTAGATTCACATTAACCGTGCATTTGATGTCTAGGCCCGTCCCTTTTGACGCTCCTGATTGGCTGTTGATAAACCAATCACAGGACTAGAAACTCTGTTTCTCGAGAGAGTCCACATAGGCAGGATGTACGTTCCATCTCTCCTGAGGGATACGTGTTTCAAAAGTATCCCTCAGGAGAGATGGGACATACATCCTGCCTATGTGAACTCTCTCTCGAGAGACAGTTTCCAGCCCTGTGATTGGCTTATCAACAGCCAATCAGGCACGTTGTAAGGGACCGGCCTAGACATCAGATTCACGGGTATTGTGAATCTACTATAGTACAATACTTTGATGATGTTTTCACCCTAATCCCCAACGGAATGGTACTCAGAGCGCCGCAAAGGTGGATCGATACCGGGTTAAAATCCCGTTGGGGGGGGGGGAGAGGGACGGGGACTCACTGTCTAGGAAAGATCAGCTGGTACTCACTGGAAGAACTTGTCGAAGACTGTGCTGTTGGCGGGTGTCATCTGGTCCACCAGGTCAGACCACGTTGCTGGGAATAGGTTCTCAAGGCTGGAAGTAATTGATGATGAGAATGACATCGCTGTAGGTAAAGTAGATTCACATCAGCTGTGCATTTGATGTCTAGGCCAGTCCCTTACGACGCTCCTGATTGGCTGTTGATAAGCCAATCACAGGACTGCAAACTGTCTCTCGAGAGAGAGTTCACATAGGCAGAATGTATGCTCCACATCTCTTGACGGATATTTTTGAAAGATGTATCCCTCAGGAGAGGTGGAACACAGATCGTACCCATGTGAACTCTCGAGAGAGACTGAGCGTTTCCAGCCCTGTGACTGGCTTATCAACAGCCACTCAGGAGCGTCGTAAGGGACTGACCCAGACATCAAATGCACGGTTGATGTGAAACTACTATAGTACCTGTACTCTCAACTGTGACTCCCGCAGGAGGAGTATTGCCGTCAGTGCACCTCATGTGGTGCACTGTAGGCTTTACTAAAGGTCACTTGCAGCAACCACTTTGCAACCTTTTACTTTACCTCTGTTCCCACTTCCTTTCCTCCATCTCGCTGTCGAAGAACTCCAATGGATTTCTAGCTGACGCGCTGAATGGCTGAAAGTGTGTGTGTGTGTGTGTGTGTGTGCATCTATATACAAATATGTATATAGTATATACCAGGATTGCCAACCCTCCCGGATTCGCCTGGATTCTCCCCTATTCTGTAAATGTTCTCCCGTCTCCAGAAATGGCTCCAAAGCCTCCCGGAATTTTAGAAAAATAATGTTTTAAGTGAAATGGAATTTCCATGTTTTAAGACATTGTTAGCAGTGGGCCAAAGAAATGTGTAACATATACATACACACACACATATCTATATATATGCATATATATATAATATATATATATATATATATAATATATATATATATATACAGATATGTGTGTGTACGCATGCGCGATTACGTATATATATGTGTGTGAGTTTGTGTATGTGTATGTGTATTTGAGTGTACGCATGCCTATTGTGTATGAGTAAGTACTTGCGTACACTTATGCATATGTGTACCCATCGAATAGCCATAGTACATTTACTAATAATTTTCTGGACAACACACTGAACATTTTTGGAGGTAAATGCTAAAGATTCCATGGCTAAACCAATCTTGTATAAACTACAGTAATTCCAGGCGTCCTGTGATTCTCAAGGCTTAGCTAGACGATTCCTAAAAGACTCACCCATATGATTCTCTGGCCGAGTAAAGCTTGAAGAATCTCGGATCGTCGCTTTGGTTCACCTCATCGAGATCCAGGATCCAAGTCTCGTGATCCAGAACTTGCTGCAAAAATTAAAAAGGAAAAAGTAAAATAATGCAGTTTTCTGTGCATAGTATAATTCTGCATGAGCCATGGCTGCACAGTGTTGCCGTTTTGAGGAATTTCGTCTACTAGTGTGGCTTTCGAGTGACATCTGGCAACCCTCCGTGGATATTCTGACCACAGCACAGCCACGGCGCTGAGGAATAGAATTCTTCACTTTGCCTTTTTATGTGTTATTGTGAAAATATAGTTATAAAACATATCCTGCTTGTTTATACAAATGAATTTTATTGAAATCCTTAATTTTTCTTTGTCAAAAATACTTTATGCTAAGCTAGTGACATGTATGTAGTTTATTCACGTCACGGAAAATAATTCTACATCGGAAAATATGCAGTCTATCCATTAAATTTTCCAAATGCTAACCATTACATCATAACTAACGAAAGAAAGAACTGCGTATGGTAACACTGCTAAAAGCCAATGTTTCGAAGAACATTGGGCCCATAACGCTTTCTGCCACAGCCTCGTGGTGACTTTATGGGGTTGCCAGACGCAGGGTTTTGGCTGAATTTAACCTTAGATAAAATAAAAACCACAAGAGGCTACAGGGCTGCAATTTGGTATGTTTGATGATTGGAGGGTGGATGATCAACGTAGCAATTTGCAGCCCTCTAGCCTCAGTAGTATTTTAGATCTGAGGGCGGACAAAGCCGTCGCAATAGCTTTCTTTTACTGAAAACTCAAAAAATAAATAAATAAATTGATTTTACTTCGTGACAAAAACGAAAACACTGAATTTTTTTCCATTGGTGTACATAAATCATTTGGTAAATAATTGATTTCTGATCTACGATCGTATTGGTTGTAACGTTGGCTTAATAGCATTTAATCAATCCATCAATTGAAATTATTCTACTAGGTAAAGCACACACACACACACACACACACACACATATATATATATATATATATATATATATATATATATATATATATATATATATATATATATATGATTGAGGGCTGCAAACATACCAAATTGCAGCCTTTTAGCCTCTGTGGTTTTTATTTTATGTAAAGTTAAAGTTAGACATAATCGTGTGTCTGGCAACGATATAGGCCAGGCCACCACCGGGCCGTGGCTAAAGTTTTCTAGGCCGCGGTTCATATAGTTTATACCGAGGCCACTAAAAGATAGATCTATTTTCGGTGGCCTTGTTTATACGATGTACAGAAAACGCATTTTTTACGTGTTGATATTTTCGATCAAAATTCCTTTAGGCTAGAAAGGCATGATAGCTTCAGAATGAGTCATTTTACAACTTTTGGAATATCTGTGTAGTGACTCAGAGAGGTTTCTCTTCCTTTATAATTGAAAATTATTAGATTTATACTGTAAGAGGTACTCTGAGGTTATTATTATTATTATTGTTATGAATTGGTGTAACGAAACTATGAGTCATTTCTACTCTGCCGAAGGCCTCACTTTAAATCCTTTTTTCTTAGAACAAATGTGAAAAATAAAGCAAGATAATGTTGAAAATCAAATTAAATGGCAGAAAGCAATGCATCTGTTGGTAACCCAAGAACGAACATTACGTATTGGTAGTACCACTCCCACAGAGGACTTTTTGAGATCTAAGATATACTAATGTCATCTGGAGATACCTTCCTTCCCTCCTTTCATAGGATTAAATTCTGAAATCAGAAATCCTTTAGAATGAGAAGATCCCTTACATAAGAGGAGCCTTCATAGTCTCCGTCGATGGTGTAGATCCTGTATCCTGGGTTGAGGTTGTGGTAGGGTGTTTGGCTGGGAGCCACGTAGCCCACGTGGTAAGCACGTGTAGCGTCCACGGGGTCGTAGAAGATCATGACGTGGTCTTTGTGCGTGTGGCCATAGAACAGCCCCGCAATGGTGGACTCAAACCTGTGAGAAATGTAGGGTATATATTATTTAGAGAGGAGCTTGATGGCCCGCGTCATCCTGCGCTAGAACCAGCGCTGGCCTTCATGTTTCCCCTACCACCCCAATCCCCTACCTACCTAGCCCCTACATGAGGCAGACAAACATATTTTCAGGAGGAGGGTGGCTGTGTCATATATCCCCTACCCTTCCAATCCCATACCTACCCAGCCCCCAGCTAGGGCGGACAAACAAGAAAAATCCACTTGAATTTTATTATTATAGATTTTTGGAGAGTATTCCAATCATCATTTATCAGTTTAGGTTGAGTTAGGTTAGTTTGCATTAGAATAGATTCAATTATATAAGTACTTGGGACAATGCAGTCTACAGGGTGTCTTTGTCCACAGTTCTCTTATCCTACAGAAAATCAAAGTTGAAATTGCATCAGTACCATAATCTGGCTATAATGAAATGCATACATTTACCGATTTCTGATTACCAGAACGTTTTTGGCAACCTCCGAAAGTACAAGAAAGCTTTTGTTACCTCAAGACTATGCGGTTATACTGGTGACTCCAAGTCTTTGTACAGTCATCGTGACCTGGAGGGATGTGGTTGATAATGTACACTTTCTCTCCCACTTCCTCAGCAGCCTTCAGTTGTTTTGCCATCCAGTCCAGCTCAGCGCCCGGATCGACATCATCGTAAAGGATCCACCTACAGTTTGTGAAAGGTTCAGGGGCTTGATTGCCATATTATTATTATTCTGTTTATTATTATGATTATTATTCAGCAGATGAAACTTATTCATTTGGAACAAACCCACAGCGGCCATTGACTTGAAATTCAAGCTTCCAAAGAATATGGTGTTCATTGGGAAGATGTAAGAGGAAGTAAAGGGAAATACAGAGAGAAGAGACCCCTCTTATTAAAAAGGTTCCAACTGCACGACACCCTCTGGGAGGCTGTTTGACAGTCCAACAGTGTGAGGAATAAAGGGTCCTCTGGAACTGAAAAGTTCAACAGCAAGGCACATTTTACTGTAAATTTGTGCTGTTGTTCATCATCATTATAATGAAACTGCCTTTAATTTCTGAAGGGACTGAATAACTTACAGGGTCATTTATCATAATTGTAGAGTTACAAAAGGACTAAGTGCTCTAGGTACCTGGAACTATGTCAGTGTAAATGAGATGCCTGAAACTCAAACAAAGATTCAGTGACTTATGCCTACTAATCAGAATAGCAGTAAAGGGGGAAATCTAAAACTGACTACATGATAAACTTGAGTAACTGGATCAGTGTTGCCACAGCTGTAACCTGAAGTATCTAAAGCAATTTTTTTTCTTCAATTTGAGAGCAATGTGTGTGATGAGGTTAAATCATTAATTAATAAAATTTTGCAATAGACAAAAGATTAAAGCTTTGAGTTCTTTAGAAGAAAAGATTTGCCTTTCCTATGAAAGTCTTTGGCCACAAGAACCTATAAAGAAACATATTATAAAAACAGTGGATATTAAGACTAAACTATGTCAGAAATTAATGAAAAAGAAGGATAAAACCCACATACCAGTTGAAACCATAGCAGTAGTTAGAGTTAATAGACAAGACTCTCAATCCTGGCTTGATGAGAGTTGAGTAATAAGCTGAGTAGGCAATGCTGTCAGCAACATCCTTAGGCAGCCAGGTAGTCCATAGGGTTGAGATTTCGTCATAAAGCCAAGAGATGTCAAACTCATTGTCAATGTAAGGTTGTGGGAAACTGAAATCAAGAGTTGTATTTAGTTCCGTCTGTAGTCATTATGTACCATGGAGTTAAAATATGGGATCTTTCTTAGATAGTGACCCCTAAGGGTTTGGTACAAGCCAGCTGGGGATGACCATTAAAACACAAACAAAAGACTGTAATATAGCAACAATAATGGCCCCAAAGAAATATTAGACCTTGATAACGACCCCTGAACTTTGCTGGGCGTCAGTATCTAGG
Organism: Macrobrachium nipponense; assembly: GCF_015104395.2. Taxonomy (NCBI): domain Eukaryota; kingdom Metazoa; phylum Arthropoda; class Malacostraca; order Decapoda; family Palaemonidae; genus Macrobrachium; species Macrobrachium nipponense. The sequence continues at coordinate 74,124,450 of NC_087211.1, read as the reverse complement.
AAAAATCCTAAATATATTTATGTTAGCCGTATAACATAATCATCTCACTTAATTTGTGAAGGTAAACAGATATTGTTTTACTGCTCTGAAGGCCAGTCTTCTTGCAATGATGACTTCAAATTTAGTCTTATATTGTTTGAAACCTGTGGTACAACCAATTGTCAACTCACATGATAAAAAGTTAACTGTAAAATGAAATACGGTTATACATTTGGCTGAATTCAGCATCAAAATTACAACTGATATGTCCAAAATCCTGGAGAACATGAAATTTGTGAATTAGAAAGACCCTTATCCTGAATCATCACTTCTATGCTGAGAGGAAAAATCAAAGACCTCAACTACTCACGTATTTACAGGATGAGATTCGTGGTTCCCAATAGCAGGAAATACTGGGACTCCTGGAAAGTTGTCTGCAATCATCTGAACGTTTTCACGGATGATTTCCAGGTTTCTCTCTCGTGTGGTATTCCAGATGATGTGTGGTACCAGATCCCCTGTCCAGATGATAAAGTCTATATCCTGGAATGGTGCAAAAGATGTCATTGAAAAAGAAACAAAGCGAGACATAAGGGGAAAAGCAGGAAAGCTCCAAAGAAATGGTAATGGTGATGGAAAAAGGGTGGAAGGAGGAAACTGGTAGGGCTTTAGGAGCACAAGAGATATTGATGAAGAGATGTAGTAGGTGGAGAAGAAAAAGCAAGAAAAAAGTTGGTATCTTGAATTGTTCATATATAAGCCTCTCGTTTCCAAGTCAAAACCTCACCTGCTATTTCATTCTTGATTCCAGAACCTTATCACAGACGCCAATACTCATTATTAGGGCTTACTCACCGTATGAGTTGTCTTAATGTGATCATAAATGGCTTGCAGAAGCCACTGTGGAGCGTCACAGTTACGGTAGTCACCCCATTTTCCAGCTGCTGCCTCTGGTCTTTCCAGAGGACCTATGGAAAACAGGACATATCCGTTGGCAAAGGGAACCAATAAACAAAACCTATCAAAAGCAAGATGTGTTAGGGAACTTAGGTCTCTGTTATATACAGCATGCAAAATGTGAGGGAGAATGTCTTTAGACAATGCATGGAAACCAAAGTATTCATAACGAAATGGACCTTCCATCACGAAACATGGAATTTTTTATTGACATATGGAAACTACTTGGAATAGTGGACATGAAAACCTTCTGATAGAATTGTGAATACTGACTTCCTTAAACTGGATATTTTTTTCTGTGGTGGAAATACTGAGAAAAGACTGCCTGTCCAAATCAAACTCATTCACCTGTTAGACAATATGTGTCTTTCTAGAAAAAAGAGTATGAAACGGTTTAAGAAATGATGAGGTGAACAGAAAATTCCACATTCAGGTGATGCATGGAACAGTGTGATGGACTGAGCAAGTCCTTTGACCTGCTTTCTTTAGACATAGATAAACAGCAGATACTGTAATCTAATGCAACAGTACATTGATTTTATACTTGCTTCAGAGAAAAGTACTCACCACTCTCTGCCCGACAGCAGAAGTACTTTTCTTTACACTCGGCGTTACTGCCTGGCAGGTATTCGGGGTCGAAATGAGTGTCAGCTAAATGTAAGATCCTCATTGTAGGCGAGCCTTCCTTTTGTTAGGAAATGGAGCAAAGCACATTTGATCCATGATGAACAACTAATATCTGAATTGTAATGTAGCTATTTGTTGATATTACTTATTGAAATTACTTAGGAAAATAGAAATTTCTCTAGGAATAACTCTTATTTTACATCGCTTGATATCTCTCAATTTTAAAATGTCCCATGGAAGTTTATGCAGACACAAGAAGGAAATAGTCATCTTGTTTGTGATAAATCAAATGAAATTTTATCTAACTGACGCCATTTAAAACAAACCTATTCATATAACTTATCTGATTTAGAAATAACCTTCATAATCTCAAGAGACACTTGAGACTGGTAGCACTTCTCAATAGTAATTCTTAACAACTCACAGGTGGCAGCACAGGATCTACAACAGGTGGTTTTGGCCCATCTGGGATCTGAACCTCCCACTGCCTCTCAGGATTGTCTGTGTTGCAGCCAAATCCTACAAGGACCATCCCACAAACATCCTTCCCAGTCAAGTGGCGGTTTTCCAAGATCCAGATGAGGTGTGGCTACAAAGTAAGAGAAGAAATACATTTCGTCAAGTCTGTTGAAGAAGTTGAAGGTTTAAAGTCAAAATTGAGAAGCATCATATAAGGTTGCTTTGTAATGACATTATAAATATTGAGATTTCCATTAAATATTTTGGAACGGGATTTTTTGGGCCCTGATGCTAGGACACTCTCTGGCATTGGTGTCAAGATAAGATTCAAAGGTAGAAAAGAATCCTCGGACATGAAAGGGATATTGGAATTTAATAATCTTTCGCTGAATTGTTCCCCAGACCTTATAACTAATCATTTGCTTTGGTGGTTCCTGAGCCTCAGTGAAAACCAATTTTACTGGCCAGGGTCAGTGTTTATGACTATGGGTGCTGTGACATCAAGCAGATTAATTTAACACGTTAATCAGGCAATCTGGTCGGTCCTACAGGTTCATCTAGGCTTGGGGCTGGCATGGGCTCATTATAGGGATGTTATGTCTGGCAAACCCAAGCTTGTACTGGGTGGCCAGCTATGAAAGTCTGTTTCTACACCTTGCAGATATATATGAACTGAAAGAAATAGACCTCTGGCCAAGTTGCGTCCCTCACTAATCTCAGTGACTACTGAAAGACCTTGAAGACTCACTTCCACCTCAGTGATGACCCCGTAGCAAAATGGTTCGTTTGAGATGCCCAAGTTAACACAAAGGTTAACTAGGGAATCCATAATGGTTATTGGGTCCGTCCCAGTCTCTACTAAATGGATGATCTCAGCGACACCCGAACTGCAGAGAGAGCAGAGGAGCGGATCGTAGACCTGGGTTTTGGAGTCCCACTGCGAGGTCTGTGCCAACATGTTCTCCAGGTCTAGCTCTGTAGGGAGTGTAAGAATATATATATATATATATAAGAATGAATTAATGCTTACATGCAGGAATGAGGAGTTTCTTCATTAAAAACATTCATGCTAACAAACATCAAGCCACAATTGTCATTTATCATTCAGTTCACTCTACCTTGGAAATAATACCAAAAGGGGATTGCAATTGATAAGTGGCAGCGACTGACTGGGCTTGTACCATTAACAGCAACTATCTCTGACTTTAGTGACGAAATTTGTTGCTTGATAAATAAATGAAATGTCACAGTGATGTGATAAAGATTGACACATGCTAACATACTTAGATTTATCTCAGATACGTGATGTTAAGATTAAGTAAAAATGTAAATAAAAACAGCAAAATCCACAAGAAGGGGCAGCCAGGCTTGCCATATAATCTGGTCTTCAGGGGCAGAAGGACTTACTTCGCGAAACCTCTGTGAGGATGGGACTAACGGCCCCAGTCTCAAACGCTTTGTTGAACTCATGACGCAGGACGGCCTCCAGGAACCCCTCTACCTTGGTCTCGAGGAACTGCGCTGCAGATCCTAGCGAAGAAGAATGAATCCTTCAAGGTCTGAATGTGTCAGTGACTGATACCTTGTCTACTCTTTAAGCCAACCATTTCTGGTTCTATGCAAACATTTTTTGGTGGATTTAATGTTGCTGTTTCCACGACCTCTCGTTAACCTAGCTTTGAGCTACTGCAGTTGGCTACCGACCAGGTATATGCTCAGATAAAAACAAAAGAACAATGGATTTTTTTCAACAAGCAGGACCATTTTGTTTCCTTTCCGTGGCATCGGACTTAGGTTAACCACTAAATCATAGATACACACACACACACACACACACACACACATATATATATATATATATATATATATATATATATATATATATATATATATATATATGTATATATAATACATATATATATATATATATATATATATATATATACATGTATGAGTGGTGGTATCTATATAATAATACATAATAATTATATATATATAATATATATAACAATATAAACATTTATGGCATTTCATTATATATATAATTATATATTATAAATATATGTGTGTGTATATATATATATATACGTATATACTATATATATAACATAGTATGTGTATGTAAGTTTTATATATGTATGTATGAACATAACTATGACTGAAGTATACAAGATAAAAAATTAACCTCAATGACATACCTCCATTAGAACAGCAAATCTCTAAAAATAAAAATGGCCAGCAACCAAGTTCTCGTATGAATCTCATCTAGTTCTCCGGACAAATAAACATAGCGTTGAGACGCATTTTTGTTTTTTTACTCATCAAGAAAAACAAATAAACAAAGATATATAGACGAAGTTCATCGACAAGAATCAAACAAAGCAGTGCGCCCATGAAGTCACAAACAACAAACAGCCGAACTTGTGTTTTGTTGTTGCGACGGGAAAAAAGCATCAGAGATAAACAACATCAGCTTTGTTTCTCATGAAGGCATCTTAACCTTGACTACCTCTCTCTCTCTCTCTCTCTCTCTCTCTTTTAGGGGCAGATTTTAATGAAAGAGCCCTGTTAAATTTTACTAATGCCATTGGTATTTAAAACAAGATTTAATTTTTACATCAATCTTTTAAGTTTAATAAGTTTTACGATTATCTATTAATTTCTTTTTTCATGGGAATTTTCCTTTATTAATTTTATTCTATTAAATGTAAGTGAGTTTTTAATGCTTTTATTTTAAGCTAATAATTTTGTCCTGTGCGTGTATGTATGTGCGTATGAATGCATTTGTTCGTTTGGATATGCAAACATATGTTTTAAATATTCCATTGTAATGGCGTCAATAACCATTAGCAGTTGCGACGCCAGATAATCTTTAATAAAGCCATCAATCAATCTCTCTCTCTCTCTCTCAATTAAGACGTCACATCTGGTTTCAGATCTTATCAGAACTTTTCTTGATACGCGAAGGTCACGGGAAGAATTACTGATAGTCCCGTCGAGAGAACTTACACACTTCTAAAAAAAAAAAAAAATCAAGCGGTAACTACATCAACATGCAACTAGGGCATCTTTTAGCGGGTTTCTAAGGGACCTCTTATCGCCTGCTTTTAGGGTGCTTCCTAATACGTATCTGGGACACGTTTATTTGTTTTAAAACAGGGGGCCTTTAACGATGTTCGTGAGGTCAGTCAGTAAGATTACGTAATGTTGAGTCCGGTCGGTGCGAGGATGTGTGGCTATCAAGATGTACAGGAGTCTCATTGGCATAAAAGCCTCTTGGACATCCTTATGATATATATATATATATATATATATATATATATATATATATATACGTATATATATATATATATATATATATATACATACTATATATATAATATATATATTATATTTAACCTGACTTTGAATACTGTTTTTTTTTATATTGTCAGTTCTTATGCTTACTTTTGTTGAGATGTTCTTCTGTGTTTTTAGCAGTGTATCCTCGATTAATGTGTTGAAATAACACGAAAGCGCTGAACTCTTCTTTTATTTTTCCTGTGCTTGGCTTTATATATATATATGTGTATGTATATATATACAAATGAATAAAATATATATATATATTTATAGTTTATATATTTCACATATATTTATATATATATATATATATATATAATGTGATATGACTATATATATGAGTCATATTAACATTACCGTGATTCATATACATGCATCGAGCTACAAAATGTCCTTTAATACCTTAATTCGCTCCAGCTCGGAGTTAATATATTTTTATAAAGTGTTAACGGAAGAGGAAATGTTTTTTAGTCGATATTAATTCCGAGGTAGAGCGAATCAAGATTTAAATGGACATTTCGTAGCTCGATGTATATATATATATATATATATATATAATATATATATATATATATATATGTATATATATGTATGTATATATAAATATATAAGCATATATACGTATACTTGACTGCATGTATACGTTGTTGCATTGAAATCCATTTTCAACTCAATTATGTATTCAGGTTACTCTAGTAATGATTTAAGGAGCTGAAAACATTACTTCATTTATGTTATGGTATTTTAGCATAACAGAGTATTACGCCGGCCACTCACGTTAGATGGGATTTGTCATGCCCAATCGAAATGGGCGGGGTTTAAGCAGGTTTGAATGAGAGTGAGGTGTTTTTTAGTCAAGTCAGTTCTGATCAAGCCCGGAAGTCGAGCCGGACCGACAAACTTGCCAGTTGAGGTTTGAACGTGCACCTAACGGTCCGACACGACAGTCAAATAGGGGTTTTTCAGATTAAGTCGTTCAGAACTGATAGTTTGACCGTGAGTGGTGTCTTCGACGAGGCTTGATGAACTGGAAGTTCATTTACCAAGAAACGGCACAGAAGAGGATATCGTTCAACATGTCAGATTTTCGATAGATAAAGAGTTCTGGACGGGGTTCTTCGAGATTTATAAGTCATAGCAATGTCTGTGGAATATAAAAAGTAAAGAATCATCTGACAAGCACAAAAGAAATGCAGCTTATCAATCGATATTTGAGAAACTAAAGAAAAAGTTTCCTGCTGCAACGAAAGAAATGGTGAACAAGAAGATAAATGATAAGTAGAAGACCTTAATATCGGAAAGAATTAAGGAGAGTATAGACATCAAAGAAATCAGGCAGTGGTGCCTAAGACGTGTCGTTCCCTTAGACATGATATATACATCTTTTTCTTATTTTCCTTACATACTGAATTTTGCAAAATTCTATATAATTGCAATTTACCTTATGACTGTAAACAAAATTAAATTTACATAAAACTTTCATTCACCACAGTGATGTTGGAAATTGAAGGCCGCAGCGTTTCTAGATCCTGGAGTAACGACAAGGTTTCAAAGTGCCAAATTACGTAATATATATATATATTATATATATATATATATATACATATATATATATATATATATATATATATATATATATATATATATATATTATGATATTATATATATATATATATATTATATGTATTATATATATATATATATATATATATATATATATATATATATTATATGTATATATATATATATATATATATATATATATATATATAGAATACAATACGTAAAGTAATCTCTCCAAACAAAACAAAAATTGGTGCCTTGCTCAGGACGTTTAATCAGTTATATTCCAAAGTAAAAGAAAAATAAGAAAATAAACGAAATAAGAATATATGCTAAAAAGCTCCTAAATGATACATGATTTAAAGGAGAACTGGAGACAGTGTAATAGTAAACTCGTAATGGGAAGTAATGAAACCTCCCTCAAACCCTTATAATTTTCTTGTAGGTACTTGGTGTTGATTGCGAAATAGTGTAGTGTAATGACTGGTTACACAAAGATTTATTACCTTTTCACTTTTGTAATTTCCTTATTTTATACACTACGAACTGTTTGTTATATTTGTAGAAGAGTCAATTAATTTGAGTTTCTAACAGCTAGTTTATGTTTTATCAAAGACACAAATATGTATACACGAGTTTTATTTATCTTTATTATATAGTCTTTGCAGAGTGTTGTCCAAATAGCTTAACATGTCTATAGCATGACTCTTCCAAGAGCTTTGAGCGACATGGCCACACTGACTGGTCTTAACCAGTCAGTCGCTAAGTAGCGTAATTTGGCACTTGGCCTTTCATAGGGCATTGTGGATTTCGTCATGCATGTGTCCTTTTGCATGACCGTTATTATCTTCCTACAAAATTGAATGTTGCCTCGTCCACACTTACGCTTATCATAGCAATCCCTGGGAGCTACTTGTATTTCCTTTAAAAGCAATAAATGTGAGATTTTCTTTCTTCAACAACCAATCATTGACCCAATATTCTTTCTCGTGGCTTTTTTTTATTGTTATATTGGCTGCAACGGCACAGTCTGAGCATATATGGTTCATTATCAGATATTCCCTCCGCCACGTCCGAACTATGTGGCTGCCAACTTAAGACTGACTACTTTGTTCAGTCAGACCGGGCAGTAGCCAGTAACGTGAGTTAGCAGTAATTTTTTGGGAGTGTCCCCCTCACTCAGTTCTCATCGTACGACCAGATCGACTGTGAGTGGCCCACCTTAGTATAAAACAACACTGGTGCTTAAAGAACTGAATATGCAGTGCTAAGTCACACATTGCTATTACTTTATGAGAAATTCTTATGCTGATTCCAAAAGGTATCTCCCTCGATAATGATAAGGTGTTTAAAAGGCAAAACTAGTATTTTTAGGATTTTCAAATATACATTGTTACCATAATGCTTAAAAAAAAATAGGACGCGCATAGACCAATGACCGAGTTATAAGCAGCATCAAGCAACGCTGGCTGGTTCCGTAGTTTCAGAAGACATTACTTTTCAAACTGAAAGATGCGGAAGAAAACTAAAAAAAAAAAATACTCTCAAACATGAATAGATTCATGAATGCACACGTAATAAAAATAAAGAAGGCAATGAAGAATCTAGAATAATAATATGAAAGAGAAATTCAAGAGAATCAAATAACAGGGAATCTTTCAAACATACCCAGGAGAAGACTTCCAAGAAGAAGTAACGTTGTCGTCCGCGGATGCTGCATGGTGGACACTGGCGCGAAAAGGGTTAGTCCGTGACATTTTGGCGCGCAATTAACTTGTAGGAAAATAAACCAGAATAAACTAGACAAATGGTGGTTCCCAGGGCTTATCAATTGGGTTATGATATCATGCAACGTGACAGGTTGGTTTTGCCAGACTAGTGTACTGATAAAACTGAAATTATCATTCGAAGAGGTTAAAATACCAGGACACGTGAGAATACTGAATCTGCAAACTATCGTTAGCTGCCTCGTGTCAGCATTAATAATGATAATAATAATAATAATATAATGTTAACAATGATGGCTGCTTCATTCAAGTTCAATTTATGTGAGTCTCCTTAATATTCCTTATAAGTTTCAAAAGAAAAGGTTTAAAAGAGGGTCTAATAATAAAATAATAATAATAATAATAATAGAATGAGGCATAAATACCAATTGAATAAGTGAACAATTTTACCATCTATTATCCTCACTGTACAGTACGACTATATATAATAAAATGCAGAAATAAATATTACAAAAAGTTTCAGTACTATTTTTGACTGGCATTTGAGTTAGCATGATTTTTCTAACCTTATTTTATCCGGGGTTGAAACGTCAAACCTCACTGTGTTAGCTCTGGGCCTTAGAACAACCCTGTTATGGCTGCTGATGCCTTTTGTGGGTTTGATAATAATTGATCTATTTATTTCGTTTTGTAAGGTGCGGTAATTCTACTTAATCCACCCACAACCAACCCCCAGCCTTCGTCAGTCTTTTTACATTAAACTGTAGGAGTTAGTGCTGTCAGTGCACCACATATGCATTACTTATGGTCCATTGCGACGTCCCCTCGGCCCCTTGCTGCAACCCTGTTCGTTTGTTTTACTGTACCACCTTTCATATTCTCTTTCATCCTTCTTACTTTCCACCATCTCCTAACATTTGTAGCAGTTTCGAGTTTTCCTACTGTTACACCTTTCAAACCTTTTTACGGTCAATTTCCGTTTAAGCGCTCTGGCTTAAAATTCAATTCGATTCTTTTTATATCAAAATCTATTTCTGAATGTCCTGAATGTAACTGAATTAACACTGTGAAAGAGACCGATGAGCAGCGCCATTATCTCATGATGATTAACAGGTCCTCTGCAAATCTTAACCCACGTTTTCTATGCAGTGGATTCAGCTAGTGTTCCGTTTTCTTT
>NC_087211.1:74097661-74112661 GCF_015104395.2 Macrobrachium nipponense | reverse complement strand
TACAAATAAAAACATAAGTAAAGATTACATCTCAGAAAGCTTAGATTATTTTTCTAGGCCTATAAATCATTTTGCAACATACAGGCAGCTTAAACACAGCCTGAAACTTCAACATTCAAAGAAACTGGTTGTAATTCATATTCCTCAAAGAACAGGTGATCTCTACAAATAAATTCATGAGTAACATTACATCTCAGATGGCTTTTAGATTATTTTGTAGGCCTATAAAACATTTTCCAACATACAGGCAGCTTAAACGCAGCCGAAATCTTCAACATTCAAATAAAACTTGTTTTAATTCATATTCCTACATTGAAATTGTTGTTATGACTGTTGAGCTTATTAGGTCTACTGTCATAATGCTGCCGACATGGTTATGATGACCAGTCCGAGGTGCATGTTAAGTGTGCTTTCATTGCTGGCACTGCTAACCTATCACACCACACTTGAACTGAGCAACGTAAAGATAAAAAAAAAAATCAATTCAAATCACACAAATTAAGAATTATACCAATGCATAAAAGGGATCATATCTATTTAACCATAAGGAAAATAAGGCTAGCTGTGAATTCACAAACTGTTCGACATGAATGACATTACAAATGAAAAAAAGAAATAAAATAGCACTACTTGGCAACATTACGTTGAGTCTGAGAATATGGACGATACAAAAGAATCATGTCGCATGAGATTTGAGCCCCACTGTACATGTATATACATATATGTATGAGTATGCATAAATATCTATCCATTTACACACATATACACAAACACAGCCGTGTATAGAACAAGGTGTATATAAAATTGGTCCTTCACCATCCTTCCTGAACGGGCTTGCTCTATGAGTCAAGAAGCCCGTGCTGGCATAAGGCCAGCTTAATCTCAAACAACAACACCATCCTTAAAATTGGTGAAAGTCTTTATCTCTGCAAGAGAAGTTAAAAGACATTCTTCTTTAATATATACAAATAAAATAATAATGAATAAGGCATGGAGAGTGATATATTAACATTATTATATTATTCATATTATTTTATTATTATTATTATTATTATTATTATTATTATTATTTATTTTTTTTTTTTTTTTTTAAAAAACAAAACATGTCTACGAGAGGGTACTCCTTCCGAAAAATATTATATTATTATATACACAAGGCACAAGAAAAAATGTATATAGTAAATATAACATAAATTGAAATGAAAAAGAAAATAGTGTAAAAAGTGCGCCACGGTTTCTTCGGCGCAATTGAGTTTTCTTTACAGTGTATAGCGAAACTCTCAGCCAAGGCCAATGAAACTTTCAGCCACAGACCGGTGGTGGCCTGCGTTTTTGGCACCTATATGTGTGCTAGTCGTACGGTCATAGCTAACTTTAAACCTTAGATAAAATATAAACTACTGATGTTAGAAGGTTGCAATTTCGTATGTTTGGTGATTGGGGTGGGGGGGTGGGGGGGGGGGGGGGGTTGGGGGGGTGGGGGGGGGGTGGGGGGGGGAGGTTTAGGTGGAGGTTGGATGATCAATATACCAATTGCAGCCCTCTAGCCTCAGCAGTTTTAAGGTCTGAGGACGGACAGCAAACAAAATAGTCATCTCAATAGTTTTCTTTTACAGAAAACTAAACTTCAATATCCCATGAACCTACTCTGTCGCGAACTTACGAAATAACAAAAAAAAAAAAAAAAAAAAAGCAAATTAAAGAAACATTTGCTATAAACTGAAACCTTCATCCTGTAATTAAGAATGTCAGTGGCTGGTTCTCATTCCTAATATTTTATTCCTTAATGATTCATGTGGATTTAAATCATGAGAAGGAAAACGATTCAAGTATTTATAAACAAGCGCTGGCCTAATAATTTTTGTCGGCGTATGCACCTGACATCAATTAGTTGTCCTCCTGCTTGTTAATGAAGTGACATCGGGTATATAACACACACACATATATATATATATATGATATATAAATATCTATACGTATATATATTTATAGTATTTGTACATATATGTAAATATATATATATATATATATATATATATATTATATATATATATATATATTGTGACGTTTATAGATCGTTCGTCTACCCCGCAATTAACTAAATAATTTGATTTGGGAAACGGCAGCCATTTCTTTAGAATATCAGCTGATTTTTAGTAACCGCGGGAAACCCAAAACCCGCCAGCTAGAGATAGGAAGTTCCCCAGTGGGGGAAAAAGAGTCTTTCATCAGCTGTAGGGACGTATCTCAAAAGGGAAGGGTGTAGGCAGATTGGTACTTCTTAGACCTATACCTTAAGCTCTCTTTCCTGTGACCCCTCTGCTGGCTGTATGCTTGTTTTCCAGGATTTGCCTTGATCGTGGGGGGTTAAGCTGACCTCCAACCCCCAAGCAACCCAACTGAATTCTGCCTCAGTCGGCTGCGGAGACGTGGATCTTTTTTTCGACAGAGGTCAAATTACCTGCCTTCCTGTTAGGCCTACCCAGGGCGTGAGTGGCGCGCCATGACCCAGGCCTCAGACAAAGGGGCCCCCATACTTTCCTACAAAGAGCCACATTTTCTTCAAAGGTCCACACTGAACACGACATCCAGGTACGTCTTGTGGAACAGCATATTGCCAGTCTCTCCCAACCTATTATCATTGTGATCCTCATTCTCCCAATTCAATTTCCAGCAACAAAAGGAATTCATCCCTTTGTTCCCTCTCACTGCCTCATGGCCGCATGCTTCCCCTTGTGTGATCGTCCCAGACCAATGGAGTCATTGCATACTTCAGTGAAACTTAAAAGTTCCTTCTCCCAGTTTTAGAGAATTAATTAATCAAAGCAAGAAGTCATTTTTTCTTTTATGTCGTTTTAATCTGGGATTCTTTTCCAGATTCCATGAGTCACGTGCCGTCTCTCGTCCGCAAGTGTGCATTAACCCAAGTGAATGAAAATCAGCTTGAATTGAATGAGACTATAAGCACCCCAACGTGGGGGCCAATATCATTTAACTTTTCTCCAGGCCAGCACGGGCCTTTTTGTAAATAAATAGTTTTAAAGTAACGAGCTGAGTTTTCTGGCGACCTTCCCTCTAAAGAAAGTTTACGGTAAGTTCAAGCAATTCCCTCTTGAAATCCCTAAGTTACTTCCGTTTACGTATCTAGTCTCTCACAAGGCCCTATATAACGTAACATTGTCGACCTTCGCCGAGGATATGAACCTAGCTTGCTTTAAAAAAAGCTTGTAAATCGCATTATCCGTTGGTAAAACGTAAACTGTAAATTATTTTACAAAGCGTAAATCAAGCACACTTGCAGGGAAAGAAGACACACTGACTCACGGTAAGGTATTCCATTCATTAATATGATTATTTATAACCTATGTTAGCTTAAGGTACGTTTAAGTATTTTTATTGTAGAAGTGTTTAAAAGAGCGTAGGTAGAAATCTTATTATTGTAACGGCGAACGCGCCAGAGCTATTTTAACGGCGAGTCAAAACAATTTGCCCCGCGAATTCTCTGTTACTTTGTGCTGTCCTCGTCGGACGAGACAGAGCACGTGTTGCAGATAGATGGCCAGAAAGGACCAGATCAAACTAGGAAGTGCTTTGCCAGGGTTTATTGCTGTATTAGAAAGCCTAGCTAGTTAGGAGTGTTTTACTAATAGTTACGGCAAAAGAAGTGTACAATTCTTTTGTCTGTGATATGTTAGGGAATCCATTTTTAACTTAGTTTCATTCCAAGTGTTGGTAACCGCTACCTCTCAGCTTGAATTCAGCTTAGAGCTCTCTCGCGCCTGCGCGGTCTCAACCAACCTTCGTCTCATTCACAGCGGCAGCCATGTTGTTTCCTCTTTCAAAATTATCTAAACAATTTAAGCAAAGTAACGTAAGTCACGAAGTTTTAACGTAAAATAATATCAATGTCTGTACTAGTATCTATCGTCCTGCCAGAGAAATTAACGTAATTCGCCTTGAATAAGAAAGTAGAATTTTGTGTGTAAAATTGCCTTCGCATTTACAGAGAATCAGCTGTTTTGAACGACATGCTGCGCGCTAGCAGCGCTACCCAGCTCCTCCACGTGTTTCACCTCGCATCGCTCACTCGCGCGCTGAGCGAAGTTTCATTTCACTTCGCACTTAACGTAACCTCATTCACAATTGTTTGCTAACATCGTTTAAAATCCTTACCGTCATTTCACTGTTCACAGGGACCTAGTAATCTTACATAAAGTTAACGTAAATCTCAAGTAGAGTAAATCACAAGAATTGTTAACGTAAAACGCGTCTTTGTAAAATTCATATTGAAACGCAAATCATTTCTAGCGCAAGCCGCTAACATTAACGTAAAAATCGTTCACCACGAGCGCGTTATCATTTTCATAAAACGTTATCCAAAAAAGCAATCAATTTCTTTGTCATTAAAAACGTTAACGTAAGTAAATCATTTAACGCAAGTTGCGTCATATTAAACTAACATTAGTAGTTCAATTCAAATATAAGGGAGTTCATTCATATATTTTTCACCCTCTCCGAGAAAGAGAGAGAGAGAGAGAGAGAGAGAAAACCAGAACCCAGTATTCACGAAGCCAAGAGTACTACATCTTACCATTAATTATAGCATGCCGAATTAACCTTATTTTAGTCTCTTGTGTCTTTCATTTACACAGCGTGATACGTACGCGCATGTGTCCATTGCAGTTTGCAAACATTTATTTATTTCATTTACCGAGTACTTCAGCGAGTGACTGAGCATTTCTAGAATTTCCATCACCTGTCGTTGCCCGAGTGGTCTTGTTCATTTTTATCCCAAAAGACTTGCGTGTACCGCAAGCACAATTCGCACAGTGTGCCACGCAAATTCATTACTTCCAGACAGGGAAGTCGTTACCAGTTTAGGACTGGCCACCACCAGTGCACGTCAGGTCTTATCATTTTACAGTGCCACTAATTCTTGACCCTGTTCATCGACTGGCTGCTGAAGTACTCCCACCTTTTACTTTCTCTCCTCCACTATTACCCTCTGCCATGAGCAGTGCCATTTCACTTCAGTATATTTAAGTATACTGCATGTAGTGTCCGGGACACACCAGCACGATACCAGTGCTCCAAGGAACGCCTCCATAAATGCCATTGCACCTGTACAGGCCGTACAGGTAGCCATTAAACCTGCGTGTCCGTCCTTACGGAACGCCCAAATAATTAGTGTGTCCGTGTACAAGGGTCAGTGATCCTTCGGACCAATCAAGGGAACGCCTCCCGAAGTGCCGCAATACCAGCACTACTAGTGCTGCCCAAGGAACGCCTCCTCATAAGTGCCGCGCACCTGTACAGACGTACAGGTAGCCCTATACCTGCGTGTCCGTCCTACGGAACGCTCATTCATTATAGAGTATCCACCATTTTGGATCACTGAACCAAGGAACGCCTCCTCATAAGTGCGTGCACCTGTATGGACCTACAGGTAGCCCATTCCAACGTCTCCCAAGTTGGGAACGCCCGTACGTTAGGTGGACGTACACAGCACACTTCATTCGATTTTTTCACCTCAGCAGAAGGTGCCATTCACAAAGTGCCACCGAGCACCCAGTCCTTTCACTTTTCATTACCACATTGCAGAACCCATTTCCAAGTGAGTGCCACTTTCCACAGTAGGCACTCCTATTCCCATTCAGTACCCGTTTCCTGGCCATTATTTTCATTTTTCTTCCGAGCCTCTACTGTAGCCTAAGGGAAATGTCTTCCCCTGCTTCCCGCGACTTCTTTGCCAGAGAGCTAGAGAAGCTCGGAGCCCTCATAACTCTGGGCAGGGAGGCTGGTTACACTGGACCAGCCCTTGACCAGTGGATAAAGACGCAGCAGGCTGCTGCGCGCCAGCAGGGAAAGGAAGAAAGAGAAGCAGAGAGGAAAGCCGCAGAAGCAGAGAGAAAAGAAAGAGAAGCAGAGAGGATAGCCAGAGAAGCAGAGAGAAAGGAAAGAGAAGAAGAGAGAAAGCATGAGCTAGCTCTCCTAGATGACGCAATCTCTCTGCTAGTTTCCAAGCCCCAGACCATGAGCTGGACTCCCGGTAAGAGTTGGTTGCGGAGGTTTCTGCACCACTTGTTGTGTGCGTGGGCATGCTGTGGATTCCGACCAGTGCCCAAGTCGGTCTCTACCTTGGGAGGAAGAGCTTCCAGGGTGAACTTCTTCAAGGCTACCATGTAGCCCTGCCTGATGAACAGTCTCCTACGGCCTATCAGTGGGTACAAGTCATGGCCGACACCGAAGCCCAGGTCTCCTTATTTCCGAGAAAGGCATTGCCTAGGGGTGCCAAAATCCAGACGAACGAAGAAATTCAGTTTTGAATGGATTGACGGTAACCTCTATTCTGTTCCTTCGGTCCTTCTGAATGTGGAAATGCCCTTTTCTGGGGGGGGGACCAGGAGACCAGGGAAACCACATTGTGTCGCCTGGGCGTAGTTGACCAATTTCATGACGTTTATCAGGTGATATTGGGCCGAGATCTACTTAAGCCGTATCTCCCCTGGACGCAGCTCCCACTACCAGATGCACCGGATCCCTGCAGCATGCCTCATAATCAACCCTCAATTTTAGATTCAGAGGCTAGTGCCTCCGATGTCCCAGACATCCCTTTTATTTGTGAACCTGGCCCTGACCCAGTGTCAGAGCCAGACGTTTCTCCCGCATCATCTCAGCCTCTTACCATTTTACTGCCTACCTCCTCCACTTTGGAAGAGGTAAGCCCACCAGTTAACCCCGGACTTGCTTCCGAGGATGATTCAACGGAGGTTTCCTTAACCTCCCCACGTCACATCACTGCCAGAGAGGACTCTTCACCTGTGCCAGAGCACACTGCCAGCCTTGGTGACTCCGCAGATTCGCAACCTGTGGGGCCATCTCGGCCTTATCATCCAGTGCCACGGAAGAGGTTCTGGAACAAGTTCTGCCGAGACTGTGGCCCGCAGGGTCACATGTCTGCAAATTACGGAGGGTGCGCGAACCCACATATTCCGGCCATCGCAATGGCCGTCACCAATCCTTTCTTCTCTAGGACCCCCAGCTAAGGGCCCTATAACCGTCGCACCCCTCCAAAGCCATTATCAGCCAAGCCACGTCAGAGCCTACGACGACTCTGGCGCTCAAATCTCCCTGATACGGGAAGACCGAATCCCCCGAGGGGCAAACGTCGATAGACGTCATTTAATCACCATCGAAGGTATCAACCATATCAAGCTGATCCTTCCGACCGTCCAATTGAGGGTCACCAGACCCCATTTTTCCAGAATTTGTACCCTTTGCAGTTGCAAGCTACATTCAGGAGGTTACGACCTCCTCCTAGGGCAAGACATGAAGTCTCCCTCACCGTTCAAGAAGCCTAGGGGTCCTAACCCCATGTCAAAATCACTCCAAAGCACGGAGTCATCGAAATTCTACTTCCTCCAGGAAGTACGTCCACCAACAGTCTCCCCCATTACCAAGGAGGGAGATTGACCATTCACAGTTCCGTTGCAAAACCTGCAACGTAATAGGGCACTCCACGAATTGGCCTAGGTGCCCTAGCCGGTACCAGCAGCGGACAATGTCCATTTTCCACAAGGCTTAGCCTTCAACAAGAGACAGGAGCCTCTGTCTCCCATTTCCAAGGGCACGCTGAGAGGTATTGCACCTCCAGTACCCGCCACAGGTCCAGTCGACCTCAAACTCTCTGCCAGTGCCACTTGGCAGCACTGAGCAGGGCCAAGCTCCGTCCAGCCTGGGACGTAGAGCCACCACCGGACTTGACCTCTGCGCCTGGCCCTGAGCTAGCGCCGGCGCCTAACCTAACCAAGGATCCTCCTACAGGAGATCCTCCAACAGGCATGGGAGCTTACCGCAGCCCTATGGCCAACCCAAAGTCCATGAGTCTTCTTCACCCTCACCACTGTCGCCCAGAGGATGAACCTCCGGCAGACCCTAACATTCATACCTCCTCTGGAAAACCAGGACTGCCGACCAGGAGTCAGCCTGGGGTTTTCCCCCTTACGACGGCTGACGCAGCAGCCGAAGTGAGGGCCTCCCCTGCAGTAGGTTCCACCTCTACGACGGTTGCTGCAGATACCGAAGTAGGGTGTTCTCCTGAAATCCCTCAGGCTACCACTGCCTCTGCTCCTGCCGCGTTTCTGGCCTTTCCCCAGAGTCGGTGCCTCCGTCTACTCCTAGGACTGGTATAGCCAGGTCCTGGAGGAATAAGAAGAAGAAGAAGAAGAAGGGACGTAACCAATCATTAACAAACTAACCCAAGAGCCACATGCTCTCCTTGACACCTGTGCCTGAGGTACAGTGTCACATTCATTTGCAGAATGATCCTGGCACCTACCCAGAGAATGAGGTAGCCAGCCTGATCTCCTGCCAGTAGCACTAACCCTCTAACCCCTAGCCATTGTAATACTAACCCTCACTTAAATATAACTACCTCATTGCATTTCCCTCCTGGTCAACTAACCACTCATCATCCCCAAGCATCATTACCTCTTATCATGTATTTTAACAGTTCCGTCGCTGAACTACTGCTGTGCGTACCACACTCTGGAATGATTGCGTCTTCATTTAACTGTATTGAGTAGGTTAGGCTAATGATTTAGTACCAGGGCATTAGGTTAGTAGCAAGTAGAATTTCCAAGTAACCTTATCTAGGGGTAGAGTAGACTGTCGTCACAAGACAACCTGTAGTTATTTGTATTAGGCTTGACTACATCACTATATTTAGTTAGTACACTTAGCATCTTTGCCTATAAGTTAGGTAGGCCACTGTAGTTAGCTGTACCCCTGCTCAAAAAAAAAAAAAAAAAAAAAAAAAACTCAAATTGGAATAGGAGAATGGGATGGGGTAGTCGAGACGATCAATTTATTTAAGCCAAGACCTTCACACCCGAAAGGGAGTGAATGCCTTCTAACAGGGGGAGCTGTGACGTTTATAGATCGTTCGTCTACCCCGCAATTAACTAAATAATTTGATTGGGAAACGGCAGCCATTTCTTTAGAATTTATCAGCTGATTTTAGTAACCGCGGGAAACCCAAAAAACCCGCCAGCTAGAGATAGGAAGTTCCCCAGTGGGGGAAAAAAAGAGTCTTTCATCAGCTTTGTAGGGACGTATCTCAAAAGGGAAGGGTGTAGGCAGATTGGTACTCTTAGACCTATTACCTTAAGCTCTCCTTTTCCTGTGACCCCTCTGCTGGCTGTATGCTTGTTTTCCAGGATTTGCCTTGATCGTGGGGGGTTAAGCTGACCTCCAACCCCCAAGCAACCCAACTGAATTCTGCCTCAGTCGGCTGCGAGACGTGATCTCGGACAGAGGTCAAATTACCTGCCTTCCTGTTAGGCCTACCCAGGGCGTGAGTGCGCGCCGATGACCCAGGCCTCAGACAAAGGGGCCCCCATACTTTCCTACAAAGAGCCACATTTTCTTCAAAGGTCCACACTGAACACGACATCCAGGTACGTCTTGTGGAACAGCATATTGCCAGTCTCTCCCAACCTATTATCATTGTGATCCTCATTCTCCCAATTCAATTTCCAGCAACAAAAGGAATTCATCCCTTTGTTGTTCCCTCTCACTGCCTCATGGCCGCATGCTTCCCCTTGTGTGATCGTCCCAGACCAATGGAGTCATTGCATACTTCAGTGAAACCTTAAAAGTTCCTTCTCCCCAGTATTAGAGAATTAATTAATCAAAGCAAGAAGTCTTTTTTTTCTTTTTATGTCGTTTAATCCTAGGGATTCTTTTCCAAGTTCCATGAGTCACGTGCCGTCTCTCTGTCTGCAAGTGTGCATTAACCCAAGTGAATGAAAATCAGCTTGAATTGAATGGAAGGGACTATAAGCCCCAACGTGGGGGCCAATATCATTTAACTTTTCTCCAGGCCAGCACGGGCCTTTTTGTAAATAAATAGTTTTAAAGTAACGAGCTGAGTTTTCTGGCGACCTTCCCTCTAAAGAAAGTTTACGGTAAGTTCAAGCAATTCCCTCTTGAAATCCCTAAGTTACTTCCGTTTACGTATCTAGTCTCCCACAAGGCCCTATATACGTAACAATATAGAAATATATATATATATATATATATATATATGTACACATATATAAATATATGTAATTATTTGTTCATATGTATATATATATATATATATATTATATTATATATATATATATATATATATATAATATATATATATATATATATATATATATATATATATATATATATATATATATATAATATATATATATATATTATATATATATATATATATTATAACTTCTCTGCAGGGATTTATATCACGGGATGAAATGAGACCCCACAAATAAATGCACTAACTTTATTAAAACCAAATTTATTGGGAATTTCATCTTTTGGAAGAGTTACACTTCCCCCAGGTGTAGTATATCTCCTTCGGAAAGTGTTTCTTTTTCTCATTTTGCCGCCTCTTAAGGATTCCATTTCCCCTAGGAAAGTATAAAACCTCCTCTTCAGCCGATTTTTTTTTCTCCTCAAGGAATTAGTATATCTTCTTTAGCGGATTATATAACCGAGAGGAATTACATTTCCTCTAGCTAATTATATCTTCCAAAGGAATTACATCTTTTAGGAATGATATCTTCTAAAGGAATTACATCTTTTAGAAATTATATCTTCTAAAAGAGTTACATCTTTTGGAAATTATATCGTCTAAAGGAATTACGTCTTTTAGAAATGATATCTTCTAAAGGAATTACATCTTATAGAAATTATATATTCCAAAGGAATTACATCTTTCAGAAATTATATCTTCTAAAGGAATTACGTCTTTTAGAAATTACATCTTCTGAAGGAATTACATCTTTTAGAAATTATATCTTTTAAAAGAAATACATCTTTCAGAAATTATATGTCCTGAAGGAATTACGTCTTTTAGAAATTACATCTTCTAAAGGAATGACATCTTTCAGAAATTACATCTTCTAAAGGAATTACATCTTTCAGAAATTACATCTTCTAAAGGAATTACATCTTTCAGAAATTATATCTTCTAATGGAATCACATCTTTCAGAAATTACATCTTCTAAAGGAATTAAATCTAGTTTGGGGGGGGGGGGGGGGGGAAAGGGGGTTTTGGGGAAAAAAAAAAATTTAATATCTCTTAAGGAATTACATCTTTCAGAAATTACATCTTCTAAAGGAATTACACTTCTTTAGAAATAATATCTTCTAAAGGAATTACATCTTTCAGAAATTACATCTTCTAAAGGAATTACATCTTTCAGAAATTACATCTTTTAGAAATAATATCTTCTAAAGGAATTACATCTTTTAGAAATTACATCTTCTAAAGGAATTACATCTTTTAGAAATTACATCCTCTAGAAGGAATTGCATCATTTAGAAATAATATCCTCCAAAAGAATAAAACTTAAAAACTTTCTTCGGGAAATTAAAATTTTTTTTCATTGAATTATATCCTTCTCAGGAGATTATATCCTTTAATGTGTTTTGTTCTTCCCCTCGTCATTATCACCTTCATCATCATACTCGTCTTGGGCGGATCTCCTCAACCTCAACGTCTCCTCGTTAGCCATCTGCTCTTCCAGCTCTCTCTTTATTTTGAAGGGTACCGCGATCTCTGTTGATTATGAGATGTAATTAATAATATGCTGGAGGTATGTACACACTCACACACACCCACACTCACATACACACCACACACACACACACACACACACACATATATATATATATATATATATATATATATATATATAATAATAATGTTTATATTCAGATATATATATATATATATATATATATATATATATATATATATATATATATATATATATATATATATATATATATAATATATATGCACAAATACATACATATTTTTGTATAAACATATATAAAATATACTAAATGTAAGTATATACCACTAGTGGTCTAGATCTTATTGTTATTGTTTTTGTTAACAATTACAATGTAAATTATCTATCGCTGTATAAAAAAAATTCCATAAAATATCAATAGTATTCACCTGTTACTCCCCCCAAAAAAAATTTTAATCCATAATCAATATATAAAAGTCTTTCTATAAAATATAAATAACATTTATCAATGCAAAAGAACGATTGCAACATTGATGTCAAATGAAGAGGAAGAGTGGAATGTAACACTTCCTGAATCTTGCTAACCGTTGTCAGGGGTCCCGGGCCCAACGAACATGCAAGCAAGAGGGACTTACTGGGAACACAGCAAGAGCAGGACCCACTGCCGCAGGCGCCCACTGTCAGCTCCTTCTTCGCGTTACACTTCGTCTTGCACTTGGCCAAAGAGGTCGTGAAGGGTTCCTGGTACCAATTATTAGGGAAAAAAAAGGATGGAACTGTTAAGGAGCATTTCTAATTTGAAGGCCGATGGGATGGGCATCCTATTAGCCTCCTCAAGTCTGAGGAACTTTGGGAATATCTCAGAAATTGTGGAGACGTGTTTTGTCTTCTTTGGAGTTTTGTTTCTTGTTAGTTATTGCTTTTTATTAATGACGGTTGCTTTCGTAGCTTTTGATAATAGAGATTCTCTCTCTCTCTCTCTCCTCTCTCTCTCTCTCTTTCTCTCTCTCTCTCTCTTTATATATATACATATATATAAAAATACATTATATATACTACATATGTATAGAATATATATATGTATATATATACAGTATGACCTTTTTATTCGTAAGCTACAAATACCACTTAAACATCGCATTCTCATACCTTTCAGAACTGCCTAACAAGCTAGACCTACTGTGAACTATATCTCATACGAGTCTATGCCATGGCCAAAACTCTAACCTGGGCCTTTGGTTTTGATACAGTGATAAATGGTATATATATATATATATATATATATATATATATATATCTATATATATATATGTATATGTATATTTATATGAACAGCCCATAGGACTTTCAACCCTATACGTCTTCAAGTAATTATAAGGTAAGTCTAAAATTCCACTTGAATAAAAATTAACTATTTTCAAACTCCTCTCAGCACTCCAAAAGGAAAGTCACTCACCCCAATACCAGGTGACAGCTGAGCCAGACCACACTTGTTCTTTCGGCATTTGGGAGGTTTCCCACCAGTGGCCTTGCCAGAGGAACCGCTAGGGGACCCACCAGAGGAGGCCCCACCTCCAGGCAGAGGTCCAGGTAATGCAAGATCTATAGTGGAGGGAGAGACAAGAAGATACGGAAGGAGAGATACTTATCTCATATCACAATGGCCCCTTAACTTCTCTAGTACCTAAATATCTAAATCATCCATTTTATTAAAATCCAAAGGAAAATGAATGGAAAAAGTTCACTGTCCGCGTGGGATTCGAATCAAGGTAAATTGAAGATACAGCCTTTAATGCCAACGAGACAGTTTTTAAGAATTTAATTCAGTTCTTACTAACATGTATCAGGAAAATTCTGATACGATTTGACTGCAGCCAAAACAAACCTGAACAGACGAAGATTATAATGTAAATGTTCGATACATAGGTTAAGATTCAGATGGTTACTTTAAACAATATCTGCATCAAAGTAAAAACAGAAAACCCTGAAGCTGACAACCACCAGAGTCTAAACTGGCCATCCCTAAAATTCAATTCCAGCGAATGAAACTTATCATAGTTCTACCAAAGAACAAATCCCATCAAATCACCAAAAAAAATGTTATCTATATAAATCCTCACCGCCTTCTGTTTCTCCCTTCATCCTAGCTCCCATTTCATCAAAATAACCACAAAGAAAACAGAATTATATTTTCCAAAACCTGTAATTACCTTTTATGCAGCAAATGCACTTGGATCGGTAGCAGAGCCCATCGGATCGTTCGTCAGCTCGGCAAGCGGTACGGCAGAGACCCACACAGGCTCTGAATTGTTCCCCTGGTTGCCGATGCAGAGGGAAAAGCAAAATCAGTTGATTTATTATTGCAAGCATTAGATCATTCGGGTAAGGGTATTCATGGTATAAAGATGTGTTATGTGTTCTTTTTGAACATGAAACCGGTTTATCTGAGAAGGTGCTATCAAAGAAACACTAGGTAATGGTACCTACCTTCATCACTGCATACTATTGAGTCGAAAAAACTTCCGTATTGTGCTCACACACACATATATATATTATATATATATATATATATAATATAATATATATGTGTGTGTGTGTGTGTGTGTGTGTGTGTGTGTGTGTGTGTGTGTGTGTGTGTATTCATAATTACATAATGTTTATAATACATCCATTTAATATAAGTATATGCATGTATAGAGAGAGAGAGAGAGAGAGAGAGAGAATTGAATCTATTTACCAGGATAGTTCAGTGGTCCCAGGGGGTTTAAAGGACAAACATCCTGCAAAAGAAAAGAAAAAACTACGATAAACAATATCAACAATCAGGAATGGCAGATAAGTCTGCCAGGTAAGTCTGCCCTTTTCCTTCATTTCCTCATTTATTTGGTATTCTACCTATTCATCTTCTTGTCAGTAATAGTATTGTTTCTAAGTTTATGCAATTAATCAAACATTATGACACACTTTGATGCAAACTCACCAAGGGAAGCTGGGCTTCTGATGGCAAAACCAGCGCCAAAGTCAGCAGCAGGAAAGCCGGCAGCAGTAGACTCGGTGATCCCATCTTGAATCGGCTGCCTTCGGGGGCGAAAACAAAAGAACCTTTGGGGTTAATTTGACTCTGAGTGGCTTCATTCGTGGAAAAATTACCAGCTTACACCGTCACTAAATAACCAGTTTCCTCAGTAGGCCAAAGAGAGCTGCACTTGTTCAGCTTATGATGTAAATTGAAAAATAAAAAAACGTATGACTATCAGCTTATGACGTCACTGATTGACACAGGAAACAGCTCTCACTGGCTAGAGAATACAGTCGACCCCGGTATTCACGGGAATGCGTACCACAACACCCGTGAATAGCCGAAGTCTGCAATACTTGATACCCTTCTAAAAACACATATAA
>NC_087211.1:74087661-74092661 GCF_015104395.2 Macrobrachium nipponense | reverse complement strand
GCATCTTCCAGTCTTGGATGGTCTGGGATGCAGCTGAGATATTTGTCGAGCTTATTCTTAAACACATCTACACTCACTCCTGATATATTCCTCAGATGAGCTGGCAACGCATTGAATAGACGCTGCATTATCGATGCTGGTGCGTAGTGGATTAATGTCCTGTATGCTTTCCTTATTTTTCCTGGTATAGTTTTGGGCACTATTAATCTACCTCTGCTTGCTCGTTCTGATATTTTTAGCTCCATGATGTTTTCGGCAATTCCTTCTATCTGTTTCCATGCCTGAATTATCATGTAGCGTTCTCTTCTCCTTTCTAGACTATATAATTTTAATGATTGTAGTCTTTCCTAGTAGTCAAGGTCCTTAACTTCTTCTATTCTAGCTGTAAAGGACCTTTGTACACTCTATTTGTGCAATATCCTTTTGATAGTGTGGGTACCATATCATATTGCAATATTCAATTGGACTACGAACATATGTTTTATAAAGCATAATCATGTGTTCAGTTTTTCTTGTTTTGAAGTGCCGTAACAACTTTCCCATTTTTGCTTTACATTTTGCCAATAGAATTGCTATTTGATCATTGCATAACATGTTCCTATTCATCATCACACCAAGGTCTTTAACTGCTTCCTTATTTGTGATTGTCTCATTATTAGGTCCCCTATATGCATATAGCTTTCCTTCTCTGTCTCCATAATTTATTGATTCAAATTTATCAGAGTTAAATATCATCCTATTTACCTCTGCCCAATCATATACTTTGTTAAGGTCTCTTTGTAGCGCGTTCGTATCTTCATCACAAGTAATTTCTCTACTTATTCTTGTGTCATCGGCGAAACTACTCACTACCGAGTCCTTAACATTACTGTCTATATCTGCAATCATAATAACAAACAGTATTACAGCTAACACCGTACCTTGTGGCACACCGGATATTACCTTAGCTTCATCCGATTTCTCATCGTTTGCAATAACTATCTGTTTTCTGTTGTGTAAAAATTCTTTTAACCATCTTCCTACTTTATCCACGATATTGTGTTTTCTAATTTTCTTCGCTAATATATTATGGTCTACCTTGTCAAAGGCTTTTGCAAAGTCAAGATAAACCACATCTGTTTCATTTCCGCTTTTCATATTTTTGTATATGTTCTCACGGTGGACTAACAGTTGGGTTTGTGTACTTTTTCCGGGTACGAAACAGTCCTATATTAACAAATTATTTTTTATTAAATGTTTCATAATATTTTTCTTTATTTACCCTTTCATACACTTTCATAATATGTGATGTTAGACTCACAGGCCTATAATTACTTGCCTCTAGTCTTGATCCACTTTTGAAAGTAGGGGTAAAAATATATGCTAATTTTGTGCTCCATCATAAATCTTGCCTGTATCTACACTTTGTCTTAATAATATTGCAAGTGGCTTTGCGATAGAATGAACTACTTTCTTTAACAAAATAGCAGGAACACCATCAGGACCTGCAGCAGCTCCATTTTTAATTTCATTAATAGCCTGCACAATATCAGCTTCATTAATATCTATATCAGCTAAATATTCACTATTTTCGTCCCTTACTTCTGTATCATTATCTTCATTATCAGTTCTAGGGGTGAATTCTCTCTTATATCGTTCTGCCAATATGTTGCATATTTCCTTTTTTTCATTCGTTAATCTCCCTTCAATTCTTAGAGGGCCTATTTCTATTCTTCTTTTATTCATCTTTTTTGCGTACGAGTATAATAGTTTGGGGTTTTGCTTGATATTTACTAGGGTTTTTCTTCCAAGTCCTGTTTTTCCTTTTCTTTTGATTGTATAATCTTTTGTTCTGCATTTTCTATCTTACTTTTAAGATCTATAACTTTCCATGCGTTTTTTCTTTTGCAAGACCTTTTTTCCACTTTCTGATTTTCTGGAACAAGATCCTTCTGTCTCTTTGTATGCATGACTGATGTTTACTTTTCTTCTTCGGTATATGTTTTTCCACATTTTCTCTAATATTTTATATTGTATCTCCGTATTTACTCTTATGTCATCACTTACGAGAGATTCAGGGAGGAGAGAGAGAGAGAGAGAGAGAGAGAGAGAGAGAGAGAGATTCATGGAGAGTGACAGAGAGAGAGAAAAAGATTTATTGAGAGAGAGTGAGAAAGATAGATTTATTGAGAGAGAGAGTGAGTGAGAGAGAGAAAGATTTATTAAGGGAAAGAGAGAGCTCTATTCAGGGAGAGAGAGAGAGAGAGAGAGAGAGAGAGAGAGGTCACTCTGACGGTAACCTGGTGACATTTTGTTGCCCAGATCCAAATAAAGAATAAGGTACTAGGAGGGGAAGGAACGTCGGTTGGCGTTTTAAACCGTAAGGGGGGGGGACGGGGGTTGACAGTCCTTGGCCTCTTCGTAAAGTAAGGAAGGCTATAAAGTGCAAGGAAACACGGAATCATAAAGAGAATCCCTAAATTTTACATTTAAAAGAGAGAAAGAGGCGCTGAATTGTATTATCCGAGAATTGCCGGTTTCGACAAAGTAAATAATGATGAACCTTATAGAAGACCGAGATAATCAAAAGAATAGAATTAGCTGAGAAGCCATAAATAGATAGTGAAACAACCAGTTTGAAGCCAATAAGCCGGAAGGTGGCGACAGTTAGCAGAAGTTGCAGAGACTGATTACTCGGGGCCCATGCTAAAATCAATAGTAGAATAGCGCGCTGTTTCACCAACGAAAATTGAAATAAATATGCAGTGTTTTATTAGCAGTAATTTTTCTGTGCTGTTCAACACGCACATCAATTATTTTTTACATTTTCATTCTAATGAATCGATCATAAATATCCTCTCCTAAACTTCCTGTATATTTAACACAATGCAAAACACCTTTTTGAGAACTTTCCAGGTTTTCTTACCACCCAAACAACAACAACAACAACTGCAACGTCAACAAAGTAGTTTGTAGGATTACTCCCCGAGTAAGCGAAAATTTGAAAGTACTACATTAAGGCAAACAGTACGACAGAATGAGGGAAGGAGTGAAGTGAGGGAGGAGTGATTAGGTTTTCAGATGGTAAGGTGTGAGATTGTGATAGTGAGCAGAAGCTGCAAAGACTGGTTGAAGATTTTAAGTATTTGTAAGCATATCATTTTGAATAATTCAATGAGATCAAAAAGAACACAACGAACTAATATTTGTATGAGTGGCAAGCGTGAATGAATTTGCGGATTCATCAAAATATAGTTGAAGTACAAATGCTGGACGAGCGAAACGTTAATTAAAAGAATAACTGTGGAAACTGCTGCCTTGGAGTCTTACTTTTTAGTAAAAGGCTAGGCCCACTGCCAATAACTATGGAAACTGCTACTATGCAGGTGGACTTTTTAGTCAAAGGCGAGGCCCACCGCCAGTAACTGTGGAAACTGCTGCCTTGCAGTCTTACTTTTTAGTAAAAGGCGAGGCCAACTGCCAATAACTATGGAAACTGCTACCTTGCAGGTGGATTTTTTAGTCAAAGGCGAGGCCCACCGCCAGTAACTGTGGAAACTGCTGCCTTGCAGTCTTACTTTTTAGTAAAAGTTAGGCCCACTGCCAATAACTATGGAAACTGCTACCTTGCAGGTGGACTTTTTATTCAAAGGCGAGGCCCACCGCCAGTAAATGTGGAAACTGCTGCCTTGCAGTCTTACTTTTTAGTAAAAGGCGAGGCCAACTGCCAATAACTGTGGAAACTGCTGCCTTGCAGGTGGACTTTTTAGTCAAAGGCGAGGCCCACCGCCAGTAACTGTGGAAACTGCTGCCTTGCAGTCTTACTTTTTTAGTAAAAAGTTAGGCCCACTGCCAATAACTGTGGAAACTGCTGCCTTGCAGTCTTACTTTTTAGTAAAATGTTAGTCCCACTGCCAATAACTGTGGAAACTGTTGCCTTGCAGTCTTACTTTTTAGTAAAATGTTAGTCCCACTGCCAATAACTGTGGAAACTGCTGACTTGCAGGCAGACTTTTTAATCAAAGGCGAGGCCCACCGCCAATAACTGCGGTTGATGACAGCAAGGGGATGCGGTCGTAAAAACCCTTTTGCCAAATAATAAACAATGCCTGATGTTGTAAGGAAAGGTGCATCAGGCAACCGACCTTAGTGTAGGGATAATGGTGGGAAAGAAGAGGAAGAACGTCTAAACCAATACAATCGCCACCAGATGGTAAGGTGTGAGCTTGTGATAGTGAGCAGAAGCTGCATAGACTGGTTGAAGATTTTAAGTATTTGTAAGCATATCATTTTGAATAATTCAATGAGATAAAAAAGAACACAACGAATTAATATTTGTATGAGTGGCAAGCGTGAATGGATTCGCAGATTCATCAAAATACTGTTGAAGTACAAATGCTGGACGAGCAAAACGTTAATTAAAAGAATAACTATGGAAACTGCTACCTTGCAGGTGGATTTTTTAGTCAAATGCGAGGCCCAGCGCCAGTAGCTGTGGAAACTGCTGCCTTGCAGTCTTACTTTTGAGTAAAAGGCGAGGCCCACTGCCGATAACTGTGGAAACTGCTGCCTTTGCAGTCTTACTTTTTTTTAGTAAAAAAGTTAGGCCCCACTGCCAATACTGTGGAAACTGCTGCCTTGCAGTCTTACTTTTTAGTAAAAGGCTAGGCCCACTGCCAATAACTATGGAAACTGCTCCCATGCAGGTGGACTTTTTAGTCAAAGGCGAGGCCCACTGTCGATAACTGTGGAAACTGCTGCCTTGCAGTCTTACTTTTTAGTAAAAAGTTAGGCCCACTGCCAATAACTGTGGAAACTGCTGCCTTGCAGTCTTACTTTTCAGTAAAAGGCGAGGCCCACTGCCAATAACTGAGGAAACTGCTGCCTTGGAGTCTTACTTTTTAGTAAAAGGTTAGGCCCACTGCCAATAATGTGGGAAACTGCTGCCTTGCAGTCTACTTTTTAGTAAAGGTTAGGCCCACTGCCAATAACTGTGGAAACTGCTGCCTTGCAGTTTACTT
>NC_087211.1:74075161-74082661 GCF_015104395.2 Macrobrachium nipponense | reverse complement strand
TAGAATAGAATATACCATACTTCATGATAGAAAGAAGGTTTAAATAGAAAAGGGAAGATTGTTCTATTCAAGGTAACCGTTACTTCCTTGGTATATATATATATATATATATATATATATATCATATATATATATATATAGACTGCACCTTTCATTATTTGGTACTGAAAAAGGCATTTGACACTGTTGACTATCTAACAGCTTTCTATTATCATCTGCTACTGGTGTTATGCTTGTTCAATCTAAAGTTGTGCTTAAACCATCTTCTTAGAGTAGGATTTGTAAATTCAGCATTCTAGACTTGAATGACACTGGTATATAGCCAAGTAGAAGTTAACTAACAGTTAAATAATACATTGCCATTCAAAGCAACACATTTCGGCTAAGCAGTGGCAAGTACTTGGGATATGATGGGCAAATCAATGTTACAGTTTCATTTGTTTAACCTAATTGCATTATCGTGCAATGGTTGCACCTATATTGAATGCAATGGTTGCACCTATATTGAATGCAGTTTTATCTATATAGGAACCTATTGATTTATATAGTTCTTTGTACCTTTTTAGCTCTTCCAATTAACATCATTATTTCTTATATTTCCAGGATTCTCGACCAGCATTCTAGACTAATACTATGAAAATAAAATCCAGACTATGGAAGGAGGATGAACCAATGGAAAACTGGAAACCGTTCGAGGAGGAGTTTATGATCAAGGCAAGAATAGCGAGTCTTCCCCATTGCTCGTCCTCATCCTCGCATCCAATGTCAGAAGTGGGTCGACTTTGCTGGCCGAGCTTCTATCCACAACTGGAGAGGCCGTCCTGTTTTTCGAGCCCTTGTGGCCCCACAGAGATAAACCGGAGCTCTTCCAAGGCAAAAGTGTCGTGAGCTATTTGTCAGATATTTTCCAGTGTCATTTCAGCGACGAATTAGAAATCTCCCTGAGGGTACACCTTCCCAATTTGCCACTACTTCCACCAAAGCATTCTCAATTGCCTAAGCAACTCATCCGCCTCTCAAGATTGCCTCAGGAGACTTGACCTGAGGTCAAATCTGCCGAAATGCGAGAGTGCGCGTTGCCAAGGTTGTCGAGCGAGGCTGTCCCGCTGTCGAGGATCTCCTCCGGGGCTCCCCCACACAAACGTGTCAAAGTGATCCACCTCACTCGAGACCCAAGGGGCTCGATCACTTCCATGCAGGGCCTCTTCTTGGACTGGAAGCCCTCTCTCAAGTGTGGCCCCCTGTGGGAGGACATGCAGGTGTACGATCGCCTAGTCCAGAAGTACCCGGAGAGACTCATCAACGTCCACCCACGAGGCCAACTGAGCCTGCACCCGACTAAGACAATGGCGAAGCTGACTCGCTTCCTGACCGGGCGTCCTGACGTCTCTGCTGGGACCCACCGGTACATCAAGAGGCACATGAATTCTACCAGGTACCGGGAAGACCCCCTGAGCACCTTCAACACCAGCAAGAACAAGTACCAGTCCTGGCGGTGGCAGATCAACGGGCGGCTGCTCTCGCAGATAGAGAACGAACCCAGTTGCCGAAAGGTCATCGAAAGATACGGTCACAATCTATTCGGGTCCCTGGACAGGGTCACTGATCCTAGAATACCCCTCAGAACATCTGACGAAGGACCAAGGGAGGAGGTCTTACAGATGTACTCCCATTAATAAACCAGGGCTGACGTCAAGAATTAGAATTGCAAAGTAAGCTTATTAAAACCTGCTATTTGAAACTTGTTAAGGTCAAACATGTAAAGGAGACAGAAATCGTCGAATGTTAAACATAAAAACCCGTACATATAAAATAATAATCTACACTTTTGGCAGATTGCATCATTAGAGATTGGTTTCCATTGGTGTTTGAATGTAAATAACTTGAACATTTGAAATGTCGACTGCAAATGTGCGGCTGAAAGTTCCTTATGAATTTTAATATTCCGCTTTTTATGAATTACATTGATTTCTATTTGCATAGTAATTACCATGATATTAAGACTGATTTGATATTGAGCAAATTTCATCTTTCACACACTACACACACGTGTATATGCGGATATATAAATACATATGTATATTTATGTTTTCATACATACTTATGATTAATAAACACACTTTTATCATTATTATCCAGTTGCCGAAAAAAGAAAAAAAACCTATTCACATGGATGAAGCCCACAGGCGTAACTGACTTGAATTTTAAGCTTCCAAAGAATATGTTGTTTAAACATGGTTTAACATGACATAAAAAAGATCGTGCATAAATATAACACCATGGTAGATTTCAGCATCATATATATATATATATATATATATATATATATATATATATATATATATATATATATATATATATATATATATATATATATATATATATATATATATATATATATATATATATATTCATATTTATGTATATGGTTTTTTTACCATCCCCAATGATAATGTATGGATAGAAACGAATGAATATAAACGAATTTTATACAGAAAACAAAAAATAAAATAGGCATTGCGTAAATTATCACAAGGTAATGTAACTTGACGTAAGAAAAATACATGAGAAATTTGATAACGACATTAATTTGTATTTGTGACCTATACAACCTGGAGCAATAGGAGCTGGTGTTAGGAAGTGTTGAGCCTTCTGTATCTTACCAGTTTTACAGGATGAGGTTTCTAGCCCCTCTCCTTCTTCA
Source organism: Macrobrachium nipponense (assembly GCF_015104395.2). NCBI lineage: Eukaryota > Metazoa > Arthropoda > Malacostraca > Decapoda > Palaemonidae > Macrobrachium > Macrobrachium nipponense. The sequence continues at coordinate 74,079,957 of NC_087211.1, read as the reverse complement.
GCCGGTTTCAAGACTGTTTGACTACTTTGATCTAAGAGGAATAACCCGCTATCGAAAACATAAAATGAAGAAGGAGGAAGTATTGTACTTACAAAAAATGTTCACTTGGAAAATCATTTTTATATTAGGCTTAATAAATCGTCTGAATTTCTATAATTTTCTAATTGGGCCACGCAGCAGTCTACTAGCTATCTTGAGTCAATCTTGGGTCATCTTGCAGTTCCGGGAGCATCCTATCAATTGGGTCTTCTTCTTTCCCACCATTATCCCCACACTAAGGGGTTGGTTGCCTGATGCGCCTTTCCTTACAGCATCAGGCATGGTTTATTATTTGGCAAAGGGGTTTTTACGACCGCATGCCCTTGCTATCATCAACCACAGTTATTGGCGGTGGGCCTAGCCTTTGACTAGAAAGTCCACCTGCAAGGCGGCAGTTTCCACAGTTATTGGCAGTGGGCCTAACCTTTTACAAAATGTAAGACTGCAAGGCAGCAGTTTCCATAGTTACTGGTGGTGGGTCTAGCCTTTAACTAAAAAGTAAGACTGCAAGGCAGCAGTTTCCATAGTTACTGGTGTTGGGTCTAGCCTTTAACTAAAAAGTAAGACTGCAAGGCAGCAGTTTCCATAGTTACTGGTGGTGGGTCTAGCCTTTAACTAAAAAGTAAGACTGCAAGGCAGCAGTGTCCATAGTTATTGGTGGCGGGCCTAACCTTTTACTAAAAAGTAAGACTGCAAGGCAGCAGTTTCCACAGATATTGGCAGTGGGCCTAGCCTTTTACTAAAAAGTAAGACAGCATGGCAGCAGTTTCCATAGTTACTGGCGGCGGGCCTAACCTTTTACTAAAAAGTAAGACTGCAAGGCAGCTGTTTCCACAGTTATTAGCAGTGGGCCTAGCCTTTTACTAAAAAGTAAGACTGCAAGTCAGCAGTTTCCATAGTTAATGGTGGTGGGTCTAGCCTTTAACTAAAAAGTAAGACTGCATGGCAGCAGTGTCCATAGTTATTGGGCCGGGCCTAACCTTTTACAAAAAGTAAGACTGCAAGTCAGCCAGTTTTCCCACAGTTTTAATTGGGCAGTGGGCCTAGCCTTTTACTAAAAAAGTAAGACTTGCAAGGGCAAGCAGTTTCCATAGTTACTGGCCAGGCGGGCCTAACCTTTTACTAAAGGTAAGACTTGCAAGGCAGCAGTTTCCCCAGGTTATTGGCAGGGGGGCCTAGCCTTTTTACTAAAAAAAAGTTAAGACTGCCAAAGGCAGCAGTGTCCATAGTTATTGGCGGCGGGCCTAACCTCTTACTAAAAAGTAAGACTGCAAGGCAGCAGTTTCCATAGTTATTGGTGGCGGGCCTAGCCTTTTACCAAAATGTAAGACTGCAAGGAAGCTGTTTCCACAGTTATTGGCAGTGGGCCTAGCCTTTTACTAAAAAGTAAGACTCCAAGGCAGCAGTTTCCATAGTTATTGGCGGCGGGCCTAGCCTTTTACCAAAATGTAAGACTGTAAGGCAGCAGTTTCCAGTTATTGGCAGTGGGCCTAGCATTTGACTAAAAAGTAAGACTGCGAGGCAGCAGTTTCCATAGTTATTGGCGGCGGGCCTAACCTTTTACTAAAAAGTAAGGCTGTAAGGCAGCAGTTTCCATAGTTATTGGTGGCGGGCCTAGCCTTTTACCAAAATGTAAGACTGCAAGGCAGCTGTTTCCACAGTTATTGGCAGTAGGCCTAGCCTTTTACTAAAAAGTAAGACTGCAAGGCAGCAGTTTCCATAGTTATTGGCGGCAGGCCTAACCTTTTACTAAAATGTAAGACTGCAAGGCAGCTGTTCCCGCAGTTATTGGCAGTGGGCCTAGCCTTTGACTAAAAAGTAAGACTGCAAGGCACAGCGTGTCCCAATAGTTATTGGCGGCGGGCCTAACCTTTTACTAAAAAAAAAAAAATAAAAAAAAAAAAGTAGACTGCAAAGCAGCAGTTTTTACCATAAGTTACAATTTCGTTATTGGCGGCGGGCCTAGCCTTTTACCAAAATGTAAGACTGCAAGGCAGCTGTTTCCACAGTTATAGGCAGTGGGCCTAGCCTTTGACTAAAAAGTAAGACTGCAAGGCAGCTGTTTCCATAGTTATTGGCAGTGGGCCTAACCTTTTACTAAAAAGTAAGACTGCAAGGCAGCAGTTTCTATAGTTATTGGCGGCGGGGAGGGCCTTAAGCCTTTACTAAAAAGTAAGACTGCAAGGCAGCTGTTTCCACATTTATTGCAGTGGCCTAGCTCTTTACTAAAAGTAAGACTGCAAGGCAGCAGTTTCCATAGTTATTGGCGGCGGGCCTAGCCTTTTCCAAAATGTAAGACTGGCAAGGCAGCTGTTCACAGTTCCCATCGGCAGTGGGGCATAGCATTTTACTAAAAAGTAAGACTGGCAAGGCAGCAGTAGCCATAGTTATTGGCGGCGGGCCTAGCCTTTTTCCAAAATGTTAAGACGGCAAGGCAGCTGTTTCCACATTTTATGCAGTGGGCCTAGCCTTTTACTTAAAAAGTAAGATTGCAAGGCAGCTGTTTTCCACAGTTATTGGCCGTGGGCCTAGCCTTTTGACTAAAAAGTAAGAAGGTGCAAGGCAGCAGTTTCCACAGTTATTGGCAGTGGGCCTAGCCTTTTGTTACTAAAAAGTAAGACTGCAAGGTCAGCAGTTTCACACCCGTTATTGGCAGTGGCCTAGCCTTTGACTAAAAAGTAAGACTGCAAGGCAGCAGATTCCACAGTTATTGGCAGTGGGCCTAGCCTTTGACTAAAAAGTAAGACTGCAAGGCAGCAGTTTCCACAGTTATTGGCAGTGGGCCTAGCCTTTGACTAAAAGTAAGACTGCGAGGCAGCAGATTCCATAGTTATTGGCAGTGGGCCTAGCCTTTTTACTAAAAAGTAAGATTGCAAGGCAGCTGTTTCCACAGTTATTGGCAGTGGGCCTAGCCTTCGACTAAAAAGTTAACGACTGCAAGGCAGCAGATTCCGCATTATTGGCAGTGGGCCTAGCCTTTTACTAAAAAGTAAGATTACAAGGCAAGCTGTTTCCAGACAGTGGGACGTTGGCATTTGTGGGCCTAGCCTTTAACTAAAAAGTAAGACTGTAAGGCAGCAGTTTCCACAGTTATTGGCAGTGGGCCTAGCCTTTGACTAAAACGTAAGACTGCAAGGCAGCAGTTTCCACAGTTGGCAGTGGGCCTGCCTTTTACTAAAAGTAAGACTGCAAGGCAGCAGTTTCCAGTTATTTTTGGCAGTGGGCCTAGCCTTTGACTAAAAAGTAAGACTGCAAGGCAGCATTTATTCCATAGTTATTGGCAGTGGGCCTAGCCTTTATAAAAAGTAAGTAAGACTGCAAGGCAGCAGATTCCACAGTTTATTGGCAGTGGGCCTAGCCTTTTACTAAAAAGTAAGACTGCAAGGCAGCGTTTTCCACAGTTTATTGGCAGGTGGGCCTTTTAGCCTTTTACTTAGCAAGACCTTTGCAAAAAGCGCAGGATTCCATGTTATTGGCAGGTGGGCCTTTTTAGCCTTTTACTTTAAAAGTTTTACGACTTGCAACTGCAAAGGCAGCAATTTCCATAGTTATTGCAGTGGGCCTAGCCTTTTACTAAAAAGTAAGAACTGCAAGGGGGGGCCAGGCAGAACCACAGTTTTCCACATTAAAAATTGCAAGTGGCCTTTAGCTAACCTTTTACAAAAGCAAGACTTGCAAGCGCAGTTTCCATAGTTACTGGTGGTGGGTCTAGCCTTTAACTAAAAAATTAAGACTGAAAGGCAGCAACTATCCTTTTTGTTAGGACGAGCATAATTAAATACGTGGCCGGATACAGTCTTTATTGTGAATCCCGTTACACTCAACGCCAAAGACCAGTTCGGCGGGACCATCACAACACAACAACGGGGCCAGAACTCAAAAACAAAAGACGTTCACGGCAGGGAATAGAATCCGAAAATAACCAAGGATTACCTTTTTTTTTTTAATTAAAACTCTACATCCCTTATCCCATAGGAAAGCAATAATATTACAATTTAAAACATCAGAAAATTAATTGAATGAATACTTCTTCCAAAATATGGAACAAATCTGAAAACCAACATGATAAATACACCATACTTGTATATATTTATAAATCAAGTCGATCTAGAGGTTTACTTATTCGACTGGATCGCCGTAACATTGGTGGTTGCACTATCATTGTTTACAGTTACTAATATGGGTTCTTCAGCCCCACTATTATCACATGGTACATTAGTGTCTGAAATGAAAGGCACTAGAATCACTCAAATTTACAGATGACTTAGAATGATTTGATAACACTTCTTTATTGGACTGGTTAAAGTCACCCATATATTTATGCATAATCTGATCTGCATGTCTTGTCCAAATAATATTACCCAAACTCTGTACTTCCACCTTATAATTTATCAACCCAAGTACTTCCACAATCTTTCTTCCACCCATGGTGAACCTTTCGCAAAATTACGAAGAAACACAGCATCATTGACTTTATACATTTTACCTTCCTCCTGGAAAATATCATCCCTCATTTTCCTTGAAGATTTATCTTTCAGTTTAACTGATTCAACAGTACCTTTGACATTCCTACTGAACATTATTTCTGCTGGGGCCTTACTAGTGGAAGAATTCACAGTCCTCCTATAATTATACAAAAATCTACAAATTCTGGTCTGGATATCTCCCTTCTTAAATTTTCCCAGGCTCTCCTTGAATGTTCTCACAGCCCTTTCAGCCAGACCACTGGAGGATGGGTGATAAGGAGCTGGTGTTAC
>NC_087211.1:74062661-74070161 GCF_015104395.2 Macrobrachium nipponense | reverse complement strand
GTTTTTCTTGTTTTGAAGTGCCGTAACAACATTCCCATTTTTGCTTTACATTTTGCCATTAGAATTGCTATTTGATCATTGCATAACATGTTCCTGTTCAACATCACACCAAGGTCTTTAACTGCTTCTCTATTTGTAATTGTCTCCTTATTAGGTCCCTTATATGCATATAGCTTTCCTTCTCTATCTCCATGATTTATTGATTCAAATTTATCAGAGTTAAATACCATCTTATTTACCTCTGCCCATTCATATACTTTGCGCGTTCCTATCTTCATCACAAGTAATTTCTCTACTTATTCTTGTGTCATCGGCGAAACTACTCACTACCGAGTCCTTAACTTTACTGTATATATCTGCAATCACAATAACAAACAGTATTGCAGCTAACACCTTACCTTGTGGCATACCGGATATTACCTTAGCTTCATCCGATTTCTCATCGTTTGCAATAACTATCTCTGTTGTGTAAAAATTCTTTTAACCATCTTCCTACTTTGAGAGAGAGAGAGAGAGAGAGAGAGAGAGAGAGAGAGAGAGAGAGAGAGAGAGAGAGAGAGAGAGATTTGTAAGTAATCATCCGCTTTAAACACTCACCATAAATAAGGATAAAAGGCTTTAAATATATATATATATATATATATATATATATATATATATATATATATACATATATATATATATATATATATATATATATATATATGATATCTATATATATATATATATATATATATATATATATATCTATATATATATATATATAATATATCAGTTTATGTTTATAAGGGGTGGAGTTGTTGTTGATTCAGAAGATGAAACCTATTCATATGGAACAAGCTACAGGGGCCGCTGATTTGAACTTCAAGCTTCCAAAGAATACAGTGTTCATTAGGAAGAAGTAAGAGGAAGTATAGGGAAATACAGAAAGAAGAGATCTCACTTATTAGAAAAAAACACAAATCAATTAATAAATTAATAAATAGACAAAAATATTAACAGGACAGACACTGCCATTATTGCCACCCTCACATCAGGCATCCAGAAGACATGACTGTGATAAGACCCAGTTTCTGTCTGAGTACCCAGCCAATTTCTTATCTTTATTTTTTATCACTATTATTAGTAACAGAAGATAAAACTCCGTCGGGGGTGGGGCCATCAGTGCACCTTACGCAGTGCACTGTAGGCAATACTTGAGGTTCCTTGCAGCGTGGCTTCAGCATCTAGCTGCGACCCCTTTCGTTCCTTTTACTGTGCCTCCTTTCTTATTCTCTTTCTTCCCACCCTCTCCTCACAATTGATTCATGGTGAAACTGCTTTGAGGTTTTCTTCGTATTACACCTTTCAAACCTTTTACTCTCGATTACCCTTTCAGCGTTGAGTGACCTCATAGGTCCCAGTACTTGGCCGATGGCACAATTCAAATCAAGTAGACGTCAGAAGAGGAAAGAAGAGTTAATGCCAGAAACTGACGGAAACTTTGAGACAGCAAACAAATTTGAAAAAGAAATGAATAAAACAAGGTAATGAAATGAATAATGTGATCATGAATAGTCTTTCATGGTGGCGAAGAAATATATATATATATATATATATATATATATATATATATATATATATATATGTGTGTGTGTGTGTGTGTGTGTGTGTGTGGTGTGTGTGTACGTGTGTGCGTGTACAAACATTTGATAGATAAAAAAATATTAGGTGATGGTTCACGAAGGTTTAATTTTTCGTCTTCTGTCAAGATGCATTGTCATGCTGACCTTTCTGATAAAATAATTGTTTTGTTTGTCTGAAGCAGAAGCTAATAAAAAAAAAGTCACCAGAGTCGTTTATTCATTTTTTATTACGCTATCTATTTACATCTGTTACCAGGCTGCTTCCCTATGATTTATTCATTAAAAAAAAAAAATTTTTATGACGTAAGAAAAATAAAGGAAGCAGAGCTAATGTCAGAAAATGGCAGGATTTAGAGACTGTAAAATAATAATAATAATAATAATAATAATAATAATAATAATAATAATAATAATATGATAATAATAATAATAATAATAATAATATAATAATAATAATAATAATAATAATAATAATAATAATAGTGAATAGGTAATGAAACGATTGATATGAATATAACTACCGTTGGATACTATTCTATCTGAAGAGCCGACTTTTCCCTCATAATGACCCTTGTAAACCCTAGAAGCTAAGAATATAAACAAATTGACCAATCAATCAATAAACAATAAGCAACTAAAAACAAAACAAAGTCAGGTTTCAGAAGGTCCAGTACTTCTTCTTCTGTAGATGTGTTGTCATGCTAAAGTCTTGTGACAATTTTTTTTTAAAGAAAAAAAAAAAGTATATGTCACCAGAGGGTCACTTTTTGTCCTTATTTTTATATCGCGCTAAATATAATATCTGTTACCAGACGACATCCCTTGATCAGTTTCTCCTTAGTAATTTATTTATTTATCTATTATTTTTTTTTATTTTCCCTCGCTATTTCTTGTCGTGAATGAACTAGTGAGCATCACTCTTCAGATAAGATAGACCAGGAACGCCCTCTGTCGTACAGGGTTAATGAAGTTGTCCGCAGTCATTGCCTTATTATGAGGACTTAATTGGAGAGTACATACTCGAGAACGTGATTACAAGCGACAAAGGTCCTTTAGATATACACTATATTAGAAGGATCTTTCAAGCAACTGTAAATGCATACTCACGTAGACATACAAGCGCACATAAAACGGAATCACATGCACATACATACTCACACACACACAAATATATATATATATATAATATATATATATATATATATATATATATATATACATATACTATATATATATATATATATATATATATATATATATATGTATATATTGTGACGAAGTGGGCAAGAGTATCTGGGTCTGGATACCATTAATACTTGGTGCATGAAATAGTCAAAGATCTGTGTCTGGACACCATTAATATTTGTTAACCCAAATTGCCAAGTATCTGGTTACTACACTTACCATTTGTACTTGCTAATACAAGAGACCCTTTTATTCCTGGGTCTGGGACACCCTTTGCACTTAGGGCACAGGTCATTCAAGTACCTGGTTGTTGCTTACCTCACTACAGACAAACACCTGACCCTTCATCACAAATACTAAACGACTGAATACTCTAAAGGTAAGAGTGATCCCTTTTTTCTAACTGAGCAGTCAAGAAAACAATCAGTCTAAGTTCATTAAAATATGTGTGAGGTAATCTTAATTAAAGGGCATCACTCGTGCCAATTCACATTTAAGTATTTCCCTGATTCTGTTTTATTTGTGGGAAACGTCACAATTATCACTCTATATTTCTACCTAGACAAACAAAATATCGTGCTGGTGGTTCAATGAAATACTCATATAAATCTTAAATACAAAAATTGATTTCTAAATTCAAAATTTATAAGTGAAATTCACAATCTCAGGGAAATTGTTATTACTTGAAAACAAAAGTTTGATTAATTCTTGATTAATTATAAGCAAAATTAAATCAAAGTTTATCAAAAATTAATTAAATTAAATCATAAAGCAATAATTAAATTTGAAATTAAATTTAATTAAATGCAAGTTAATTCACAAGTGTAAGATTCAAAATGTACACAATAGAATATTAATCAAACTAATTAAACAAAAATAAAGACAATGCAGAAAAACATAATGCATAATATGAAAACAATTAAAGCATTGACAGTACAAACATTAAGCATATAAAAAAAATGGGATATGTCAAAAGAACAAAGCAAAAGATAAATGTTTAGAAATGATAAAACCTAGAAGTGCACTTCAAAACATTTGTAAAAATACCTTATACACAGCTGCAGCTTCAATCAAAAGGCCTGTTACAATTTTACACTTTTTCACTATTTTTGTGGCGCCTTCACAAAAAACCAATAAATGCAATACTATGTTCATATCCCACAAAACACACATATATTACTAAGAATTATATAAGAATGAGTGACCAGCTCGTTACGTTAAGTTACTGAAGCAGCCTCGCAACCGAGCGAGAGAGAGAGAGAGAGAGAGAGAGATTTTGAGAGAGAGAGAGATATTTTGAGAGAGAGAGAGAGGGAGACTCTCACGCACGCGGCACGCCGCTATGTCTCAAAGCGAATGAATAAGGTTCTCTCACCCCATAAGCGTATGGGTGATTAGTATCTAGTTCAAGACCAAAAACATATTTTTTTTTTTTTTTTTGTTTTTTTTTTTTTACGTCAACTCTATAGGAGTACCTAATAACAAGACCTCTTTGACTGCGTTCACATGTCTATGAATAAGGCTCCCTTGTTCTTCACAGGCTCGACCGTGATGTGTTTACATCGATAAAAAAATCAGCTTACCTAAGGCATTCTCAAAAGTGCGGAAACACCCTCTTCAAAAGGCTTATGAGCTTTCACTCTCTCTGTGTTACGGTACTTAAAAATGAAAAGTGGGATTACTTAGCACATGTTATCTTTAAATTTGGGAAATCTGAACATACCAAAACACACATTTCATAACAGATACAAAGGCTCCGATGTGAATCAATCATATTACCACAATTATAATTGCATTCCAAACTTACATTATAAGAATATATATATATATATATATATATATATATATATATATATATATATATATATATATAAATGCACTGAAGAAGATGAAGAATGGGAAGGCAACCGGACCAGACATGATCCCGGTGGAGCATGGAAAGCATTAGGAGATGAAGGAGTGGATATACTGTACGATCTTATGATAAAGATCCTTGAACAGGAAAAGATTCCAAATGAGTGGCGTGGGAGTATATTGATCCCAATTTTTAAAGGGAAAGGCGATGTCCAAGAGTGTGGTAATTATAGGGGCATTAAATTGATGTCCCACACTTTGAAGATACTGGAAAGGATGATAGATGCTAGACTGAGAGAAGAAGACAAATAGGTAAAGAGCAGAGGGATTTATGAAGGGAAGGGGAACAACAGATGGTATATTTTGTCTGAGGCAAATAATGGAGAAATTCGGGGAAACAAAAGACAAAGGGACCTACATATGGTATTCATTGACCTTGAAAAGGCTTATGACAGAGTCCCGAGACAAGAGGTATGGAGGAGCCTGAGGGAGAAGATGGTGCCAGAGAAGTATGTGCGATTGATACAAGAGATGTACCGGAATGTATTTACCAGAGTGAGGAGCAGTGTTGGGGAGACAGAAGGTTTTGAGGTGAGAGTAGGATTACACCAGGGGTCGGCTCTGAGCCCATTTATCTTTAACATAGTGATGGATGTTATAATAGAGGAAGTAAGGGAGACAGTACCATGGAACATATTGTATGCGGATGATATTGTTCTGTGTGCAGAGTAGCAAGGGAAGATCTGGAAGTGAAATTGGAAAGATGGAGACAAGTACTGGAGGACAGAGGAATGAGAATAGTAGATCCAAGACAGAATATATGTGTACCACCACTGAGGGGGATGATAGAGAAAGTATTCAGCTTGGTGGAGAGCAAATAAGGAGAGTTGATAAGTTTAAGTATTTGGGATCTTTTGTTAACGCTGGAGGAAGTATGGAAGAAGAAGTAAAACATCGGGTACAGGCAGGCTGGAACAACTGGAGAGCGGCCTCGGGAGTTCTTGTGACAAAAGAGTGCCGCTTAGGTTAAAAGGAAAATTTCACAAGACAGTGGTAAGAACAGCAATGCTGTATGGTACGGAAACAGCAAGCATGAGAAAAGCAGAGCAGAAGAAGATGGATGTGCAGAAATGAGAATGCTTAGGGGTGGATGTCTGGGGTAACAAGAGTGGATAGATCAGAAATGACTACATAAGGGGGGTCAACTAAGGTGGTGGAAGTATCAAAGAAAGTGCAGGAGGGAGGCTGATGGTATGGACACCTGTTGAGGAGAGATGAGGACCACGCTGGGAGACATACTATGGGAGTGGAGGTGCAAGGAAGAAGAAAGAGAGGGAGACCAAGAAAGAGATGGAAGGACTGTGTGAGAGGAGATTTACATGAGAAGGGAATTGATGAGGCAGAAGCGCAAGATAGAAATAGATGGAAACGGCTCATCCGAAACGGCGACCCCATATAAAAACAAAAATGGGAAAAAGCTGGGAAGAAGAAGAAGATATATATATATATATATATATATATATATATATATATATATATATATATATGTAAGGCCTAGGGGGTTTTTGATTGATAATATATTGTCCATGTTGTTCTCTTGTGACCTATGGAGTGTGGAGAACAGTGCAGGAGCAGCGACCCGAGAGTAGCTGAACAATGAGTTTCTGGGATGGCGTGAGATAAAAATGCTTAGTTCGAAAGTTAATGTACTGAGTTTAAAGTGCCTTTGTGAAACTGGATGCAGCTAGAACGTGAGGCGCTAACGAACTGTGCGTTCGTATGTGCGTGTGCGCCTCTTCCCTTTAAATAGTTTTCATACGCAAGTCTATGGGAGGATTTTGACAGAGGGTCTTCAAGTGAAAGGCAAGATGCCGTGGTGTTCGCCGGGGAGTTTTATTAACTGTGTTTAAGTGTTCCGGTTGCTTGGGTGAGTGTTGAAGTGCTTTAGCCAAAGACTGGCTTATTATCTGTTTGACATTTTTTATGATAATATCCAATATTTAGTCATTGATTGTTAATCTTGTGTGTGTACTTACCGGGATGTGTTCTGTATCTTTGAAACAGACGATTCTGGCAGGAGAGGGACAGGGAGTTCCCAGATGGTGTAGACTTTTTTGGTGACTGGACATTTTACTATTTGGGGGTTTTTGAGTTAGTCTGTAAGACTGATTACTGATTGATTATCCGTTATTTATTCATTGTTAATAAATGTTAATGTTATGATGCGACTCTCTCATTTTCATTACCTGTTAGAATGGAGAGAAAGCGGTGGAGAGAGAGAAAGGTGTCGGTGCTAGAGAGAGAGAGAGATTCCTTGGAGAGAGAGAGAGAGAGATTGCCGAGAGAGAGGCTGTGTGTAATGCTGTGTGTTGGTTTGCCTTCCGTTTCGTGCTACACGCTTACCTAATGAATAATGGGGGGGGGGAATCCCCCCATTACATATATATATATAATATATATATATATATATTATATATGCATATATATATATATATATATATATATATATATATATAGATAATATATATATATATATATATACTATATATATTATATATATATATATAATATATATATATATATACTATATATATATATATATATATATGCTATACATTCAGCTACAAATGTTCTTTAATATCCAATTCGCTTTAACTTCGGAATTTATATATTCTCATATATGTTAACCGAAGGGGAATTCTGTATGTGTGTGCGTGTGTGTGCGTGAGCGTTTGATCTAATAATAGAGTATGGTCTTGAACACCATAATAAAAGAGATTAAAACACGGCCAAGAAACCCGTATGAGTCAGTGAACGTTAAAGAAAACGGAACACT
>NC_087211.1:74039054-74062161 GCF_015104395.2 Macrobrachium nipponense | reverse complement strand
AGTGTTCCGTTTTCTTTAACGTTCACTGACTCATACGGGTTTCTTGGCCGTGTTTTAATCTCTTTTATTATGGTGTTTAAGACCATACTCTATTATTAGATCAAACGCTCACGTACACACACGCACATACACATACAGAATTCCCCTTCGGTTAACATATATGAGAATATATAAATTCCGAAGTAGAGCGAATTGGATATTAAAGCACATTTGTAGCTGAATGTATGCAGTATATATATATATATATATATATATATATATATATATATATATATATATATAGATATACATATATATATATATATATTTGTGTGTGTGAGTATGTATGTGCATGTGATTCCGTTTTATGTGCGCTTGTATGTCTGCGTGTGTATGCATTTACAGTTGCTTGAAAGATCCTTCTAATGTAGAGTATATCTAAAGGACCTTGGTCGCTTGTAATCACGTTCTCGAGTATGTACTGTCGGCCAAAAAACTCGTGGCAGAGTTTCATAATTTTTCGTTCACCTGCCTGACGCACGATTCATGCCTTGTTTATCTATTTTTCTTTTCAAAGATGGAAGAAATCATGTGTAATGATGACGTTAAAAACAGTCACATTATGTTATGTTATTGTGTAAAACTATTTTCCTTATAGCAAAATTGACGTGAACGAAACGAAGTGATAAAAAACGTCATATCACGACCATAGATATACATTACCAAATAGATAGGAGACACCTATCACTAGTAGTATCGCATAAACATAGTCCTTAAATTATCATTTCAATATTAAGTTGAAGGTAGTTGAACTATTCCATTTATTAAATTTTACAGAAAACTTTGGAATCTCACAAAATGCTATCAAATTTAAAAAAAAAAAAAGAAAAAAAAAGATATCTTAACAGTGTGAACCAGGCGACCTCACTCTATTGCTTTGATGTTATGTGCACGGGAATCTAATGTCAATGTGTCATTTATCGGTCTAAGAAACATCCCTCGATGAGCGAGAGAATTATTCCACTGCATTCGGTGCAAGTTCCTGTTGGAGAGATATCAAGAAAGCTTAATAAACCGGAGAGAATCATACATAGATGAATAAAATTGTTTAAAGAACGGGAAAAATTTAGAACATGGGCCTAAAGGTGGAACACCTCAAAGCACCACATGAGAGCTAGACAATACAGCAGTGTAAATGTTGCTGAGCAACATTCATTTGTGAACTTTGAATTCTAGTGCCTCGTCACGACATTGTTGAACCAGGAATCATAACTAGCTCTACGCTTATGACTGGTGTCTAATGAATACTTTAGATGGAGAGGAAGATATTTTTAAATCAACACTTGAAGTCTTTGATAGTTGTCTAATGAATAAGTCTAATGAATAAGCAAACTTATCTTTGATGGATGAGAGATTCAGTTAGGCTTACTCTTTTCGTTTTGTTTTTTATCGGTGGCCAGTGAATACCACGGATAGGGAGGGAAACGGTTTCAATGATGCATGCATTTTGTTCTTCAAAACCTAAAGAATACATTTTATTGGGAGATACTTTATTAACATCGGCCTAATCCTTCCATCACTCCTATACGCCACCTCCGCTCTCTTCTACTTCTAAGGCGACTAGATCCGACTTCTCACTACGAACTCCTTCTCGTGAAAGCATTCACCTAACGATAAACGGTTATTTTTAAAATTTTAAAATTCCCCGCACCGACAACGGACGCCTTAAAATGCATATTTATAAAATATTTTCTGTTCAAAAAGAAACTTTATCTTTCATTCCACAAAATAGTGCATACACTCGTGTTACACCCTGTAGCCGTCAAAGAGCAACCTTGATTAAAGCAGTAGGTTTTTTCTTGTAAAAAAAAAAATAAAAAAAAAAAAAAAAAAAAAACATGAAATAGACTTGAACGAGAACGTCACCTTTCATATTTTCTTATCCTTTTCAGCTACTTATAATATGCTTATGGTAGTAGGTCTTAAGCTTAGGTTTATACATGTGAAAACTAATTTGAATTAATATCTATTTAGAAGAAATGAATAGCTAAAAACAAAAAGATCAACCTAGGAGAGCTTTAAGGAAAGTAAGCCTTTCTTAATGTATTCGTCAGTTTTGACTCCCACAGCTTTCCAAGGTGTCCAAATGAAACAGGATGATATGCAAGGAATTCGATAAAAAATAAGACTGAATTATATTCGTTTAATTTTTTATGATTGCTTTTTGACTTTGAATAGCTAGGTCTGAGTTAATTATGTTAAGCAATTATGAAAAGGATAAGAAGAAAGGCGAACATGGCTAATAAAACAAGAATAACGGGAATAGTCAAATAAAGCAGATTAATATATATATATAATAAATATATATATATATATATATATATATATTGTCGATTTAAATATTCATTAATATTACGTATCCGAGAGAGTATACTGCTGAAAATAGACCTAGGCAAATCATGTGGGAAAATCAGAAGTCCAATTTAGGCCCACTAAATGTGTCATGCAAATTATTTTATTGATCAAAGGACAAAATTAGTTTAACTAAACATCGTTTTCAAAGAATGTTAACGCCTTGATGTATTATTTATCGGCTGTAGGAGACGAAATGACAACACCCCAGTGCAGTACGATACGTTGAGGCAAGACTCGAGCGGCAGCAAAGCCAACTTCAAAATCTTCGGTATGCTGTCACGAAGCTAGAGTTGAAAATAAAATTAGAAATCGTGGACCCATGGTATATATTTTCCTTACTTTGCAAAATAATTATCTTTGAATTCACATTCGAATAAGGTCTACTCAAGTTCTAATGTAAGTTATTTCAAGTATAGCACCTTTGAAAGGAAATGTTATTTATTGTTAAGTAAATAATCTGGCACCTGCATATGGCAATATTTCCATAACGAACAATGAATTAAGAAACTACGCCAATTCTTCGTTGGCCGTCTGTACACTCGACAAGAAAACTGAAGATACAGTTTTCATTAGCTTTCGCTCATCCAATTTCCCTTTTGTTTTTACTGAAAAGACATAATATCGCTAAATTTACTCTAGAATATGAAAATATACTGCAAATTATATCATATAAGTTAAAACTGCAAAACAAAACCGTTCAGATACTTAAAAACACGATATATGTCCGAAGTAATTGGAATTTCTCAGATGGATTCGTTCATAGAGATCTGGTAGATAGAACGAGAATTTCTGATTTTAGTACTATGTATCACGAAGACAATATTTACTCGTTTTGCTTCATGAACAGGGATTTATTGCATCATCGTAAGTGGTGAATGCAATTATTTTAGTTTCTACAAACTTATGTTTGTATTCCAAAGCGATTAAAGTTAGCTGACGTCAATGGCAGTCAATATTGCGACGGCTAAGGTAGGTGGAACAAATCTAGTTGCATCCGCAAGAGCGTTCTCTATGATGTGAGAAGGAGCCCTAGAACTTCGAGCGGGAAAGCGCAAGTCACTGGATACTGGCTAACGGATTTCACACTTTGATTACTTTGACGTTGACATGGATCGAATGCTAGTTGCTGTTTACAAAGCTACTGTATTAAAACATAATTCTTAATCAAGGTTAAAGTAGCATGTCAGCTCAACGATTTTCTGGCTATATGCTCCCATTACAAAGCAATTCGTAGTAGCCTTCAGCCCTACACGACTGCATTTCTTTGCCGCAAGGCTGAAAGATCTCCCACGATATAAAACTTTAATTGCCTGTGCAATACATATTGAGTTATTTGTGGTAATAAATATTTTTACCTAACGCAGCTTTTTTCGTGAATGATTTGTGGATGAAACCCCATTTTCAAAAGTAAAGACTATATCAAGAGAGCAAGAATGACGGCACCCTGTGTCTAAAATTTTCCCCGTCTTTTTACGGCAACTGTCGAATGTAATCAAGATTAGGGTATGAATTTCTTAGAGAATTAACTTGATTATTATGATCCTTCAAATTTTATCTAGCATAGTGCAGCACGATCTTGGCAGTCATATCATATCGCGCAAGCATAGGCCTATCGATAGAGATACTTAATTTATTATATTTTCTTCTGCCTTTCCCCGTCACAAGTTCGCCACCAGTTCTATAATTCTCTCTCTCTCTCTCTCTCTCTCTCTCTCTCTCTCTCTCTCTCTCTCCACTTCTAAAACATACTTTAAAAATATATATATAATACCACTCAATCTCCGAAAGAAAATATAATGAAATTAAGTAGTTATAAATAGGCCTAAGCTTTCACATGAACAGATTTTGCTTCTCTCTCTCTCTCTCTCTCTCTCCCCACTTTTAAAACACTTGAAAAAATATTATCACTCAATCTCTCAAAGTAAATATAATGAATTAAGTATTCCCTAAAGATAGGCCTATGCTTGCGCTCTCTCTCTCTCTCTCTCTCTCTCTCTCTCTCTCTCTCCAAGTCTCTCTCTCTTCTCTCTCCTCTCTCTCTCTCTCTCTCTCCTCTCTCTCTCTCCACTTTTGAAACATTTGAAAAAATACTATCACTTAATCTCTCAAAGTAAATATAATGAATTAAGTATCTCTATCGATAGGTCTATGCTTGCGCGCTCTCTCTCTATCGTCATAATATTTCATTCTTTATTGTATTGTTCCTCACGATTTCCACAAGTACTGCCCAAATTTTAAAACCCTTTCTCTCATTGTTTAAGATCCGTCTTTAATTACGTATGAATTTTACATCAGTTTAGTGTCAAACATTACTAATAAATAAGGTTTCGCAGTAGGTTTTAAAAAAGGATGATCGATATTTTACCCGGAACTGACGTTACCAAACCAATATTAACGAATAACATAGAGCCTGTTTCTACATTCAAGTATAAATGATTATAGGACCTCAACAGTATCTTTATGGTGCAAAGTTGATGAAAATCTAGAAAGCAACAAACGTTATGATTTTGAAGCTCCACCCCCTTTCAAGAGTTGCCAGGTGTGGCATTATTGAACAATATATGTCCGAAGATTTAAAAAAACTGTATCTTAACTTTCCTTGCCGAGTGTACTCTCCAATTAAGCCCTCATAAGTAGGCAATGACTGCGGACAACTTCATTAACCCTGTATGACAGAGGGCGTTCCTGGTCTATCTTATCTGAAGAGTGATGCTCACTAGTTCATTCACGACAAGAAATAGCGAGGGAAAATAAAAAAAAAAATAGTAGATAAATAAATAAATTACTAAGGAGAAACTGATCACGGGATGTCGTCTGGTAACAGATATTATATTTAGCGCGATATAAAAATAAGTACAAAAAGTGACCCTCTGGTGACATATATTTTTTTTTTTCTATAAAAAAAATTGTCAGAGTTCAGCATGACAACACATCCTTAGAAGAAGTACTGGACCTTCTGAAACCTGACTTTTGTTTTAGTTACTTATTTATTGATTGATTGGTTCATTTGTTTATATTCTTAGCTTCTGGGGTTTTTACAAGGGTCATTATGAGAGAAAAGTCGGCTCTTCAGATAAAATAGTATCCAACGGTAGTTATATTCATATTAATCGTTTCATTACCATTCACTATTATTATTATTATTATTATATTATATTATTATTATATTATTATTATTATTATTATTGTATCATTTTGCAGTTTTTATCGTTGCATTACCTATTTAAATTATTATTATTATTATTATTATTATTATTATTATTATTATTATTATTATTATTATTATTATTATTATTATTTTACAGTCTCTAAATCCTGCCATTTTCTGACATTAGCTCTGCTTCCTTTTTCTTACGTCATAAATTTTTTTTTTTTAATGAATAAATCATTAAGGGAAGCAGCCTGGCAACAGATGTAAATAGATAGCGTAATAAAAAAATGAATAAACGACCCTCTGGTGACTTTTTTTTATTAGCTTCTGCTTCAGACAAACAAAACAATTATTTTATCAGAAAGGTCAGCATGACAATGCATCTTGACAGAAGACGAAAAATTAAACCTTCGTGAACCTATCACCTAATTTTTTTTATCTATCTATCAAATGTTTGTACACGCACACACGTACACACACACACACACACACACACACATATATATATATATATATATATATATATATATATATATATATATATATATATATATATATATATTTCTTCGCCACCATGAAAGACTATTCATGATCACATTATTCATTTCATTACCTTTTTATTCATTTCTTTTTCAAATTTGTTTGCTGTCTCAAAGTTTCCGTCCGTTTCTGGCATTAACTCTTCTTTCCTCTTCTGACGTCTACTTGTTTTGAATTGTGCCATCGGCCAAGCACTGGGACCTACGAGGTCACTCAACGCTGAAAGGGTAATCGAGAGTAAAAGGTTTGAAAGGCGTAATACGAAGAAAACCTCAAAGCAGTTGCACCATGAATCAATTGTTAGGAGAGGGTGGGAAGTAAGATGGAAGAAAGAGAATAAGAAAGGAGGCACAGTAAAAGGAACGATATGGGTCGCAGCTAGAGGCTGAAGCCACGCTGCAAGGAACCTCAAGTATTGCCTACAGTGCACCGCGTAAGGTGCACTGATGGCCCCACCCCCGACGGAGTTTTATCTTCTGTTACTAATAATACTGATAAAAAATAAAGATAAGAAACAGGCTGGGTACTCAGACAGAAACTGGGTCTTTTCACAGTCATGTCTTCTGGATGCCTGATGTGAGGATGGTAATAATGGCAGTGTCTGTCCTGTCGATATTTTTGTCTATTTATTAATTTATTAATTGATTTGTGTTTTTTTCTAATAAGTGAGATCTCTTCTTTCTGTATTTCCCTATACTTCCTCTTACTTCTTCTTAATGAACACCTTAATATTCTTTGGAAGCTTGAAGTTCAAATCAGCGGCCCCTGTGGAGGGCTTGTTCCATATGAATAGGTTTCATCTTCTGAATAATAATAATAATAATAATAATAATAATAATAATAATAATAATAATAATAATAATAACTCCACCCCTTATAAACATAAACAATGATGTATACGTATAATATATATATATATATATATATATATATATATATATATATATATATATATATATGTGTGTGTTGTGTGTGTGTGTGTGTGTGTGTTTATGTGTGTCTGTGCGTGCGTATATATATTATATATAATATTAAATATTACATAAATATGATGAATTATATATATATAATATCCTTAACTATATATTATTTCATATAATAATAATATATATTATGTATTATGTATGTATGTATGTATATATATATACATATATATTTAAAGCCTTTTATCCTCATTTATGGTGAGTGTTTAAAGCGGATGATTACTTACAAATCTCTGTCTCTCTCTCTGTCTCTCTCTCTCTCTCTCTCTCTCTCTCTCTCTCTCTCAAAGTAGGAAGATGGTTAAAAGAATTTTTACACAACAGAAAACAGATAGTTATTTCAAACGATGAGAAATCGGAGGAAGCTAGGTAATATCCGGTGTGCCACAAGGTACGGTGCTAGCTGCATTGCTGTTTGTTATTATGATTGCAGACATAGACAGTAGTGAGCAGTTTCGCCGATGACACAAGAGTAAGTAGAGAAATTACTTGTGATGAAGATAGGAACGCGCTACAAAGAGACCTGAACAAAGTATATGAATGGGCAGGGGTAAATAAGATGGTATTTGACTCTGATAAATTTGAATCAATAAATTATGGAGATAGAGAAGGAAAGCTATATGCATATAAGGGACCTAATATGGAGACAATCACAAATAGGGAAGCAGTTAAAGACCTTGGTGTGATGTTGAATAGGAACATGTTATGCAATGATCAAATAGCAATTCTAATGGCAAAATGTAAAGCAAAAATGGGAATGTTGTTACGGCACTTCAAAACAAGAAAAACTGAACACATGATTATGCTTTATAAAACGTATGTTCGTAGTCCACTTGAATATTGCAATATGATATGGTACCCACACTATCAAAAGGTTATTGCACAAATAAGGAGTGTACAAAGGTCCTTTACAGCTATAATAGAAGAAGTTAAGGATCTTGACTACTGGGAAAGACTACAATTTTTAAAATTATATAGTCTAGAAAAGAGAAGAGAACGCTACACGATAATTCAGGCATGGAAACAAGATGCAAGGTCTGTAAGGTAAGGTCTCTCTCTCTCTCTCTCTCTCTCTCTCTCTCTCTCTCTCTCTCGTGTATTTCGTTACTGGAGAAACAAATTAGAATTATAGAATTAGCTTAAGACGTCACACATACATATAGTTAAATCTCTAATAATAAAATCCGAAAGGATGTGATCTTGTTTGATCTTCACCCGGACAGAAGGGGAGATATGACACAGCCACCCCCTCCCTGTATACCTGTTTGTCCGCCCTCATCCGGTGTGTAGTGGAACATGAGGATAGGGGAGACATCCACTTTCCTCCTGCAAACCTGTTTGTCCCCCCGGTTGGGGGTAGGGAAGATAGTGGAACAGGAGGATATGGGAGCCATTCACTGTCCTCATGCAAACCTGTTTGTCCGTCCATGGTGGTGCAGTTTGGGTAGGGGAAGGGTAGACATCCATCTTCCTCCTGCAAACCTGTTTTTCTGCTCAGGGTGGGGTAGGTTAGGTAGGGAAACAGGGAGGTATGGGAGACATCTACCCTCCTCCGGTAAACCTGTTTGTCCGCCCGGGATGGGGGCAGGGTAGGTATGGGATAAGGAGGATAGGAGAGACATGACATGCAACAACTGGTTCCAGCACGCTTAGCGTGCCCCAGCAAGCCCGGATTACATAACGATTATCAGCTGTGTATTCACTGAACCCTCGAAGTTTAGTTAATACCCAAAAACATTCTGGTGAGAATTTCTTGTCTAATAAAAAAAAACAAGTAGGAAATATTGCCTTGTTATTCGATGTGTGCGTGACCTTCTCAGTACTGGCTAACCTCGTTATCCAGTGTGAGCTGAACACCCGGTATTTGACATGATGATAAGAACACTGGGAAAGGTGTTCTCTCTCATGTAACTGAGTCGCCAGATAGTTTGTCTGTAGCTTCTAGAAAACGTATTTCAATATTGATCATTTGCTACCATCTTCTATATGTATGTATATGTATATACATATATATATATATATATATATATAATATACATACATACATATATATATATATATATATATATATATATATATATATAATAATATATATATATAAAACAATAGGAGAGTTAAAAAAAAATACCTGTCACTCAGTCTTCCACTTTGTAAATACTTTTTAAGCTTTAACTGTAATTTTAACCTTTGCTTTAATTTCTATTGTAATATATATATATATATTATATATATATATATATATATATATATATATATATGTGTGTGTGTGTGTGTGTGTGTGTGTGTGGTGTGTGTGTGCGTATTGTAAAAATATGTATATATAAACACACAAATATATGAATGTATGTATGTATATGTATATATATATAAAACAATAGAAATTAAAGCAATGGTTAAAATTACATTAAAAACTTAAAAAGTATTTACAAAGTGGAAGACTGAGTGACGTGTTTATAATTACGAGTGTCAGTGTGTATATATACTTTCACTTACACATTTTTAAAAATTCCAGTTATAAGATTTTCGCATGGTTATCCTCATTTATTTCCGAATGTAACATTTCCTTCGTTGATCCAACATAGGGGAACATCGTTGTAGAAGGTAAATGCGATAGACATATTCAAAGCAAATCCAAACCCGGGAGATATCTATTTCCATTTTCTCCTCTTATCCAGGTGAAATGAGGAACAAGAAAACTCCAAGGTAAATATTTAGCACTGCACAGTGTCCTTTATACATATCCATACAAAGTTCTAAATGGTATTATCCTTTGCTATTTCTCTTTCCTAAGTTATCCCTGAAGTCGCTATTTTATTTTCTGTACTGGGCTTGTAGCGTTGTATCTATGAACAATTTTGTAGTTTAGTGTATAATAATAATAATAATAATAATAATAATAATAATAATAATAATAATAATAATAATAATAATAATAATAATAATAATAATAATAATATACTTAGGAAGTAGACCCTCTCTCAAGCATACTTTATTAAAAGTAATGGCTGTTTCAGCAGCGTTACGATTGTAGAGGTTCTTCTCTATTTTTCGAATAGCGCTCTACTAGCCTGTTTAAGTAGTACTGAAAAAGCTGCTATTCGAGAAATACAGAAGAATCTCCACAAGCGTAACGC
The DNA here is from genome assembly GCF_015104395.2 of Macrobrachium nipponense. NCBI lineage: Eukaryota > Metazoa > Arthropoda > Malacostraca > Decapoda > Palaemonidae > Macrobrachium > Macrobrachium nipponense. The sequence continues at coordinate 74,051,959 of NC_087211.1, read as the reverse complement.
TGCTGAAGTAGCCATTACTTTGGATAAAATAACAATTAATGATAATAAAAATAATCCTTTTTGCTTGTGTTACACAAGCATAACTAAGCTCGTTAAAGGTTTCTGTACAATAATATAGTGTCTAGAGAGCAAATAGTCAAGATATTCGAAGTCATCATTTTCCCATTTCACAGAAAGTCAAGATATTCGAAGTCATTCCCATTTTCTTTCACAGAAGTCAAGATATTCGAAGTCATTCCCATTTTCTTTCACAGAAGTCAAGATATTCGAAGTCATTCCCATTTTCTTTCACAGAGGCATTTGTTTCACTAAGATTACAAGAAAATGATTGAAGATGCCTTAAATAAGCTAGAAGCGGACGAAATGATATCAGGAACCCATATCACATAGTGAATGAGCAGTTCCTATTGTACCTGTATTGAAAGAAAATAAGGTTGAAATGAGGATTTGTGGAGATTTTAAAGTTTTGAATAAACAAATTCAATGTGACAGGTACCCCTTACCAAAGATAGAGGAATTGTTATCTGTTGTTGGTAAGGGAAAGTTTTTTTTTCCAAAATTGATTTAAGGAATGCTTATCTTCAAATACCTGTGGATGAGAAAAATCAAGAGTACTTAGTAATTAATACTCATAAAGGATTGTTTGAATATAAACGCTTACCTTTTGGCTTGTCCTCATCTCCTGGTATTTTCCAAAGGTTTATTTCTCAACTGTTGGCAAATGTGGAGGGTGCAGCTGCTTATTTAGATTGTTACCAAAAAGGAGCTTGATCACCGACTAAGAAAGGTTTTGGAACTTTTGCAAGCACATAATGTACAAATAAAGAAGACTAAGACTGTTTTGGAGGCTGAATCTATTGAGTATTTAGGATACCACATCTCAGGTGAAGGAATCAAGCCATCTTCAAAGGGACTGAAAGCTATTTTAGATTGCCCATGTCCTACTTCTGTTGAAGATGTTCAATCTTTTTTAGGATGATTACTTATTATTGCAAGGTTGCAAAGAATTTTTCTTCTAAGCTAGCTCCCTTGTATGATTTGTTGAAGAAAAACGTAAAATTTAGATGGACTTCAGTACAGCAGAAGGCGTTTGAAGGAATTAAAAGAGATTTTCAGAGTCCCAAATGCTGACTAGTTTTGATGGGGATAATCCTTTAATCATTGAAGTGGATGCGCCTCCTGTAGGTTGAAGTGTGTTTTGTTACAAAAGGTTGGTGACCAAGAAAAAACAATTTATTTTGTAAGTAAAAACTATCTAAAGCAGAAAGGAACTACTCTCAGTTAGATAAAAAAAAAAAAGGATTAGCTCTTATTTTTGTTGTGAAACGTTTTAGATATTTTTTACTTGGCAGGAATTTTGTTGCTAGAACTGATCATAGACCATTATTGGGACTTTTTGGAAGAGGGAAACAGATTCCATGTAATGCTAATTCTAGAATACAAAGATGGGCTTTGTTGTTATCTCAGTATGTTTATGAATTAGTTCACAAACCTGGGAAGGAAAATGTAATTGCTGATGCCTTAAGTAGATTGCCACTTGATCATTTTCATTCTGGTACACCAGCTGAGTATGTTAAATTGGTTGAATTACTTGATTTTGATGACATCTCTTTTCAGGCAGTTAAACATTTCACCAATAAGGATGCTGTATTGTCTCAGTTGAAAAATTGTTTGAAACTGGGATGGTCAAAGGTACATAATATGTCACTTCTGGAATATGCCTCTGTAAAAATGATTTATCTCTCCATAATGATGTAATATTGTATAGAAATAGAGTTTTGATTCCCGTTGAGTTAAGATGTAAGGTTTTGAACCATTTGCATTGTGGGCATAATGGTATAAATGCTATGAAAGCCGAGGCAAGGAATTGGGTTTGGTGGTCAAAGATAGACCAGGACATAGGAGAAGTCACAAAGAATTGTAGCATTTGTTTTAAGAATTTTACGAATACTCGAGCTCCTACATTGTCTTGGCCTATTGTTGGTAAATCATGGTCTCGACTGCACATAGATTATGCAGGACCGACTGATGGTAAATATTTTTTGATAGTTGTAGATTCTCATAGTAAATTTTTGGATATTCAGTTTTCTAGTTCCACTACGTCTGCAGTTACCATTGGTCATTTGAGGAAGACATACTGTAATTTTGGTATTTCATTGTATCGGATAGTGCTCCAAATTTTGTTTCTCAGGAGATGGAGGAGTTCTTGTGTAAAAATAATATTAAGCATGTAACACCAGCTCCTTATCACCCATCCTCCAATGGTCTGGCTGAAAGGGCTGTGAGAACATTCAAGGAGGACCTGGGAAAATTTAAGAAGAGAGATATTCAGAGCAGAATTTGTAGATTTTTGTATAACTATAGGAGGACTGCGAATTCTTCCACTAGTAAGGCCCCAGCAGAAATAATGTTCAGCAGGAATGTCAAAGGTACTGTTGAATCAGTTAAACTGGAAGACAAATCTTCAAGGAAAATGAGGGATGAAATTTTCCAGGAGGAAGGTAAATTGTATAACGTCAGTGATGCTGTGTTTGTTCGTAATTTTGGGAAAGGTTCACCATGGGTGGAAGGAAAGATTGTGGAAGTACTTGGGTTGAGAAATTACAAGGTGGAAGTACAGAGTTTTGGTAATATTATTTGGACAAGACATGCAGGTCAGATTATGCATAGATATATGGGTGACTTTAACCAGTCCAATAAAGAAGTGTTATCAAATAATTCTAAGTCATCTGTAAATTTGAGTGATTCTAGTGCCTTTCATTTCAGACACTAATGTACCATGTGATAATAGTGGGGCTGAAGAAACCGTAGAAGTAAATGTAAATAATGATAGTACAACCACCAATGTTACGGCGATCCAGTCGAATAAGTAAATCTCTAGATCGACTTGATTTATAAATATATATAAGTATGGTGTATTTATCATGTTGGTTTGTTATCAGATTTGTTCCATATTTTGGAAGAAGTATTGATTCATTTAATTTTCAGATGTTTTAAATTGTAAAATTATTGCTTTTCTATGGATAAGGGATGTAGAGTTTTAGATAAAAAAAAAAAAAGGTAATCCTTTGTTATTTCGGATTCTATTCCCTGTCGTGAACGTCTTTTGATTTTGAGTTCTGGCCCCGTTGTTGTGTTGTGATGGCCCCGCCGAACTGGTCTTTGGCGTTAGGTGTTGTAACGGGATTCACAATAAAGACTGTATCCGGCCACGTATTTAATTATGCTCGTCCTAACAAAAAGGATAGTTGCTGGCTTGCAGTCTTAATTTTTTAGCTAAAGGCTAGACCCACCACCAGTAACTATGGAAACTGCTGCCTTGCAGTCTTACATTTTGGTAAAAGGCTAGGCCCGCCGCCAATAACTATGGAAACTGCTGCCTTGCAGTCTTACTTTTTAGTAAAAGGCTAGGCCCACTGCCAATAAGTGTGAAAACTGCCGCCTTGCAGGTGGACTTTTTAGTCAAAGGCGAGGCCCACCGCCAATAACTGTGGTTGATGATAGCAAGGGCATGCAGTCGTAAAAACCCCTTTACCAAATAATAAACCATGCCTGATGTTGTAAGGAAAGGCGTATGAGGCAACCGACCCCTTAGTGTGGGGATAATGGTGGGAAGGAAGACTCAATTGATAGGATGCTCCCGGAACTGCAAGATGGCCCAAGATTGACTCGAGATAGCTAGTAGACTGCTGCGTGGCCCAATTAGAAAATTATAGAAATTCAGACGATTTATCAAGCCTAATATAAAAATGATTTTCCTAGTGAACATTTTTTGATAGCATAATACTTCCTCCTTCTTCATTTCATGTTTTCAATAGCGGGTTATTCCTCTTAGATCAAAGTGGTCAAACAGTCTTGAAACCGGCTGAAGAAGGAGAGGGGCTAGAAACCTCCTCCTGTAAAACTGGTAGAGATACAGAGGGCTCAACACCAGCTCCTATTGCTCCAGGTTATATATGTCACAAATACGAATTAATATCGTTATCAAATTTCTCATGTATTTTTCTTACGTCAAGTTACATTACCTTGTGATAATTTAATCAATGCCTATTTTATTTTTTGTTTTTTTGTATAAAATTCGTTTATATTCATTCGTTTCTATGCACACATTATCATCGGGGATTGTAAAACACTATAGATATAAATATGAATATATATATGTATTTATATATATATATATATATATATATATATATATGTGTGTGTGTGTGTGTGTGTGTGTGTGTGTGGTGTGTGTGTGTGTGTGTGTGATGCTGAAATCTACCACTGGTGTTATATTTATGCACGATCTTTTTTATGTCATGTTAAACCATGTTTAAACAACATATTCTTTGGAAGCTTAAAATTTCAAGTCAGTTACGCCTGTGGGCTTCATCCATGTGAATAGGTTTCAGCAACTGGATAATAATGATAAAAGTGTGTTTATATAATCATAAGTATGTATGAAATATATATACATATGTATTTATATATCCGCATATACACGTGTGTATGCGTGTGTGAAAAGATGAAATTTGCTCAATATCAGATCAGTTCTTAATATCATGGTAATTACTATGCAAATAGAAATCAATGTAATTCATAAAAAGCGGAATATTAAAATTCATAAGGAACTTTCAGCCGCACATTTGCAGTCGACATTTTAAATGTTCAAGTTATTTACATTCAAACACCAATGGATACCAATCTCTAATGATGCAATCTGCCAAAAGTGTAGATTATTATTTTATATGTACGGGTTTTTATGTTTGACATTCGACGATTTCTGTCTCCTTTACACGTTTGACCTTAACAAGTTTCAAATAGCAGGTTTTAATAAGCTTACTTTGCAATTCTAATTCTTGACGTCAGCCGGTTTATTAATGGGAGTACATCTGTAAGACCTCCTCGCTTGGTCCTTCGTCAGATGTTCTGAGGGGTATTCTAGGATCAGTGACCCTGTCCAGGGACCCGAACAAATTGTGACCGTATCTTTCGATGGCTTTTCGGCAACTGGGTTCGTTCTCTATCTGCGAGAGCAGCCGCCCGTTGATCTGCCACCGCCAGGACTGGTACTTGTTCTTGCTGGTGTTGAAGGTGCTCAGGGGGTCTTCCCGGTACCTGGTGGAATTCATGTGCCTCTTGATGTACCGGTGGGTCCCAGCAGAGACGTCAGGACGCCCGGTCAGGAAGCGATTCAGCTTCTCCATCGTCTTCGTCGGGTGTAGGCTCAGTTCCTCGTGGGTGACGTTGATGAGTCTCTCCGGGTACTTCTGGACTAGGCGATCGTACACCTGCATGTCCTCCCACAGGGGGCCACACTTGAGAGAGGGCTTCCAGTTCAAGAAGAGGCCCTGCATGGAAGTGATCGAGCCCCTGGGGTCTCGAGTGAGGTGGATCACTTTGACACGTTGTGTGGGGGAGCCCCGGAGGAGATCCTCGACAGCGGACAGTCTCGCTCGCACAACCTTGGCAACGCGCACTCTCGCATTTCGGCAGATTTGCCTCGGGTCAAGTCTCCTGAGGCAATCTTGAGCGGCGGATGAGTTGCTTAGGCAATTGAGAATGCTTTGGTGGAAGTAGTGGCTAAATGGGAAGGTGTATCTCAGGGAGGTTTCTAATTCGTCGCTGAAATGACACTGAAAAATATCTGACAAATAGCTCACGACACTTTTGCCTTGGAAGAGCTCCGGTTTATCTCTGTGGAGCCACAAGGGCTCGAAAAACAGGACGGCCTCTCCAGTTGTGGATAGAAGCTCGGCCAGCAAAGTCGACCCACTTCTAACATTCGATGCGAGGATGAGGACGAGCAACGGGGAAGACTCGCTATTCTTGCCTTGATCATAACTCCTCCTCGAACGGTTTCCAGTTTTCCATTGGTCATCCTCTCCATAGTCTGGATTTTCATAGTAGTCTAGAATGCTGGTAGAGAATCCTGGAAATATAAGAAATAATGATGGTTAATTGATGAGCTAAAAAGTACAAAGAACTATATAAATTAATAGGTTCCTATATGGATAAAACTGCATTCAATATAGGTGCAACCATTGCACGATAATGCAATTAGGTTAAACAAATGAAACTGTAACATTGATTTGCCCATCATATCCCAAGTATTTGGCATTGCTTAGCCGAAATGTGTTGCTTTGAATGGCAATGTATTATTTAACTGTAAGTTAACTTCTACTTGGCTATATACCAGTGTCATTCAAGTCTAGAATGCTGAATTTACAAATCCTACTCTAAGAAGATGGTTTAAGCACAACTTTAGATTAAACAAGCATAACACCAGTAGCAGATGATAATAGAAAGCTGTTAGATAGTCAACAGTGTCAAATGCCTTTCAGTACCAAATAACGAAAGGTGCAGTCTATATATAGATACCAAGGAAGTAACGGTTACCTTGAATAGAACAATCTTCCCTTTTCTATCTAAACCTTCTTTCTATCATGAAGTATGGTATATTCTATTCTATTCCCCACAGAAAGCCTTTTGGAGTTCGTCAAAGGGTTCCTCCACCTTTGACACTGGCTTTGTCAGCAATCTTTAAATAGGAATCCATATAGCTTTTACCAAATGCCTTCAGCATTTACATTGGCAAGGTCACACATGCTAAAAGATTGGCTCTCCGTTCATCTCAGGTTCCTCAGTCACTGTGGTCTATATCAATGCAAATAAATGACTAGAAGCAATGAGTCTAGAACTGAATTTCTTAGAGACAGGAAGAGGGCCTTGGAAGTAGGTGATTAGAGGAAGAGTATAGGTTCATGGAGGAAAGGAATGATGGATGTCATAAGTTGTATGTACGGGCAGTCCCCGGTTTATGACAGGGGTTCCGTTCTTGAGATGCGTCGTAAACTGAAATCGTCTTAAGCCGGAAAATCGTCCAAAATCCTAAGAAAACCTTACTTTTCATGCTTTGGGTGTATTTAAAACTATGTAAACTGCATTTTTATTACATTTTTTCATCAAAAACCTTCAAACATTGATTATTTTGCATTGCTGAAGCCATATTTCTTCAGTCAGATCGGCGTTGTAAGCATTGTGAACCTAGAAATAATTTCTGAGGAATATAATTGAAAAGGGTCGTAACCGCGGAACATCGTAAGCCAAACCAGTCATAAGCCAAGGACTGCCCGTACTTGTGACCGACAATACTCAATGGACCTATGAGTTTATAGGCTCATTGCATCTCAGCTCTCAGGCAGTCTTGGGACATTTGCTAATTAGTTCTGTAGGCTGAAAATTTATGTGTGTGCGTGTGTGTGTGTGTGTCCCTGCCATATTCAAACTTAACTGCTTAATCATGGATGAACCGCAATGTACAAAAAAACTTCTATAACACAAGCCTCTTTATACACCTACCCCACCAAATTACTGTGAAGGAACGTTTCTTCATGAGAGAAATATCTCAGTTGTATTTTGCTCCAGAAACACCTGTGCGCTATCAAGCTGCGCTAAACCAAGATCAAATCTCTCTCTCTCTCTCTCTCTCTCTCTCTCTCTCTCTCTCTCTCTCTCTTAAGAAAATACAGTTTGAGAATACCGTTATCTTTATCATTAACCTGCCACGTTTAGAATTCATTACATAATCATTTTCTCAACCCTCCAATTCATGCACATGTCGACGATTATGATGATGAGCACCTGTGTATCACGGCGGCCGCTGAAGCCGTTTCGAGTCGTGGAAGCAACATCGCATCCCAGCAATGTGACTAGTGGTGGCCAAGGTTGTCTTGACCTATTTCTCCTCTTAACGCAACGCTTAACGCCTGATGGCCCAAGTGGTTTCGAACGTCTCGTGGTTCATCAGCTGATTCATTAGGCTGCGTCGAAGACCGAAGCAGAGAGCTTTTCATTTTCCCGCGAAAAGAAGTAAATAAAATGAAATACTGTCATTCGTCTCAATCTTGCGAGCAACTTCATGATGCCGAGTAAAGAAAAGAAAAGAGACAGAGAGAGAAAATAATGCGCCATGCAAGTTAATCTTGCAAGCAACTTCGTGCTTCCTGGATATCGAAGCCCTTCCTACCTTCCTAAATTTCCCTGGCTTCCTCCCTCATGATGTTTTTGAAATATACAGTCTTCTCACCATCCTGCCAGTTCTTTCTACTTTACCATAAATCACTGATCTCAATAACCTCAACTTTTCCCTCTCATTCTCACTTGACATCCATAAAGGAGAGCTGGCTCAACACTCCCTCTATCTGCACCAACCTTGGCTTCCATAAACTATTCAAATCTCTTTCCAGTCTTTTGCTGCCTTTCCTGTGTCACCTATTGCGCGATTCGCGGCTTTTTTTTCTTTTATCATTCGTTCTATTTATTACTGAATTCTTCAGAGAATCGATTGTTCCTGTTCTTTTGCCTTACAGATTAACATTTATCACTCCACCTTTCTGGTTTTGATATTCCCTCATAACCCTACTATTGTTCACATACATACATACATACATACACACACACACACACACATATATATATATATATATATATATATATATATATATATATATGTATATATATATATATATATATATATATATATATATATATATATATATATATATATATATATATATATATATATATATATATATATATATATTATCTGCTGTCGTGAGGTAACTGTAATGGATTAGTAAGTGTGATGACCAGATATTTGGGTGCTTCGTCACTGTATACATATTTATATTATATATATATATATATATATATATATATATATATATATATATATATATAATATATAATATGTATATATATATGTATATATATATATATATATATATATATATATATATATATAGATATATACAGTGACGAAGCACCCAAATATCTGGTCATCACACTTACCAATCCATTTACAGTTACCGCACGACAGCAGTATATATATATATATATATATATATATATATATATATATAATATATATATGTGTGTGTGTGTGTGTGTGTGTGTGTGTGTGCGTGTGTGTGTGTGTGTGTGTATGAATGTATGTATGTGAACAATAGTAGGGTTATGAGGGAATATAAAATCAACTGTTTTATATATATATATGTGTGTGCGTATCTATAAGGATATATATATATATATATATATATATATACCTTATAGATACGTATATATATATATATTCCTTATAGATACGCACACACATATATATAAAACAGTTGATTTTATATACACAAATATATTTATTCATTTAGACAGAGAGAGACAGACAGACAGACAGACAGACAGACAGAGACAGAGAGACAGAGAGAGAGACCACTACATTCACGAAACCAAAAAATGATTAAGAATGTCACGAGCCCTGAAACAAACTTTACCTGTGGCGTCTCCTCCGCCGATGAAGCCCCGACGTTTGAAAACGAAGCCGTAGACACCGTAAACGAACACAAAAGCCACCAGTATACAAATCAGCGGCTTGAAAGGGTCTTTGGTTATCATTGCTGGAGTCCTTGTCACTTTTTGAGGGGAATTCCTTAAGTTGAAAGTGGCTCAAGTGGTGTTAGATTTGTTGGTGAAGCGTCTTCTCGGTTGAAGTGTCGCACGGGCTCCTGCAGGGTATTACATCACGGATGCTTCCTTTACCGCGATGTCCTCCTTATCAGTGCTCTCGAATTGAACGGTCCTTTATCACTGCATCACTTTCAATCGACCGCCTCGTCGCCTTCTGTCACGCCATTGCGAGTCTAGTAATCGTCCAAACTCGTTCACTCCTCCGGTATTTCTCTCTCGCCTTTTTGTCACTTTTCTATCGTAGCCATGCGACGCCAGTTCAGCGTGACGATAACTTGATCACTCCTCTCTCTCTCTCTCTCTCTCTTCTCTCTCTCTCTCTCTCTCTCTCTCTCTCTCTCTCTCTCTCTCTCTCTCTCCTTCACTTCCAAGCGACTGCACTCCACATGATCCTGACCAAAGCTACCCACATCCGTCAACCCTCGTCAGCGCCTCGGCAGGTGTTTCCTCCCAAAGGGCGATTTACAGCTGTATGGCGAAAATGTTAAGTAAACCGATGACGATCACCTGTTCATTTGGACAACAGGTGTTTAGTGGAAGGAATTCGTCAGATGGATTTCATTTGCTTCGAGTCACCATTTAACTTAGCAGAGACTGTATAGGTGGCGTTTGTATTCGGTTAGACGTTCTTCCTCTTCTTTCCCACCGTTATCCCTACACTAAGGTCGGTTGCCTGATGCACCTTTCCTTACAATATCAGGCATTGTTTATTATTTGGCAAAAGGGTTTTTACGACCGCCTGCCCTTGCTGTCATCAACCGCAGTTATTGGCGGTGGCTCGCCTTGATTAAAAGTCCGCCTGCAAGGCAGCAGTTTCCACAGTTATTGGCAGTGGGCCTAACCTTTTACTAAAAAGTAAGACTGCAAGACAGCAGTTTCCACAGTTATTGGCAGTGGGCCTAACTTTTACTAAAAAGTAAGACTGCAAGGCAGCAGTTTCCACTGTTATTGGCAGTGGGCCTCGCCTTATACTAAAAAGTAAGACTGCAAGGCAGCAGTTTCTACAGTTACTGGCGGTGGGCCTCGCCTTTGACTAAGAAATCCACCTGCAAGGAAGCTTTTTCCATAGTTATTGGCGGTGGGCCTAGCCTTTCGCTAAAAAGTAAGACTGCAAGGCGGCAGCTTCCACAGTTACTGGCGGTGGGCCTCGCCTTTGACTAAAAAGTCCACCTGCATAGTAGCAGTTTCCAAAGTTATTGGCAGTGGGCCTAGCCTTTTACTAAAAAGTAAGACTGCAAGGCAGCAGTTTCCACAGTTATTCTTTTAATGAACGTTTCGCTCGTCTGGAATTTGTACTTCAACAATATTTTGATGAATCTGCGAATCCATTCACGCTTGCCACTCATACAAATATTAATTCATTGTGTTTTTTTTTATCTCATTGAATTATTCAAAATGATATGCTTACAAATACTTAAAATCTTCAACCAGTCTTTGCAGCTTCTGCTCACTATCACAAGCTCACACCTTACCATCTGGTGGCGTTTGTATTCGGTTAGACGTTCTTCCTCTTCCTTCCCACCATTATCCCTACACTAAGGTCGGTTGCCTGATCCACCTTTCCTTACAACATCAGGCATTGTTTATTATTTGGCAAAAGGGTTTTTACGACTGCATGCCCTTGCTGTCATCAACTGCAGTTATTGGCGGTGGGCCTCGCCTTTGATTAAAAAGTCCGCCTGCAAGGCAGCAGTTTCCACAGTTATTGCGAGTGGGACTACCTTTTACTAAAAAGTGACTCCAAGGCAGCAGTTTCCAACAGTTATAGGCAGTGGCCTACCTTTTATTTTACTAAAAAAGTAAGACTGCAAGGCAGCATTTTTCCACAGTTTATAGGCAGTGGGTTAACCTAAACCTTTTACCTAAAAAGAATAAGACTGCAAGGCAGCAGTTTTTCCACAGTTATAGGCATGGGCCTAACTTTTACTAAAAGTAAGACTGCAAGGCAGCAGTTTCCACAGTTATAGGCAGTGGGCCTAACCTTTTACTAAAAAGTAAGACTCCAAGGCAGCAGTTTCCACAGTTATAGGCAGTGGGCCTAACCTTTTACTAAAAAGTAAGACTGCAAGGCAGCAGTTTCCACAGTTATAGGCAGGTGGGCCTAACCTTTTTAACTAAAAATAGACTGCAAGGCAGCAGTTTCCACAGCTATTGGCAGTGGGCCTAAGCCTTTTACCTAAAAAGTAAAAGACTGCAAGGCAGCAGTTTTTCCACAGTTATTGGCATGTGGGCCTAAGCTTTTACTAAAAAGTAAGACTGCAAGACAGCAGTTTCCACAGTTTATTGGCAGTGGGGCCTAGCCTTTTTACTAAAAAGTAAGCTGCAAGACAGAGTTTCCACGTTTATTGGCAGTGGGCCATAACTTTTTACTAAAAAAGTAAGACTGCAAGACAGCAGTTTCCACAGTTTATTGGCAGTGGGCCTAACTTTTTTTACTAAAAAGTAAGACTGCAAGGCAGCAGTTCCACCATTTTCAGTATGGCACAGGGGCCTAGCTTTTACTAAAAAGTAAGACTGCAAAGGCAGCGTTTAGTTTCCACAGTTATTGGCAGTGGGCCTAACTTTTTACTTCAAAAAGTGTAAGACTGCAAGCAGCAGGGTTTTCCACAGTTACCTCGCAGTGGGGCCCTAACTTTTTTACTAAAAAGAAAATAAGACTGCAATGCAGCAGTTTCCACAGTTATTGGCAGTGGGCCTAACTTTTTACTAAAAAGTAAGACTGCAAGCAGGGCAGTTTCCACAGTTTGATCGGCAGTGGGCCTAACTTTTACTAAAAAGTAAAGACTGCAAGGCAGCAGTTTCCACAGCTATGGCAGTGGGCCTAGCCTTTTACTAAAAAGTAAGACTGCAAGACAGCATGTTTCCACAAAAAGTTATTGGCAGTGCAGGGCTAGCCTTTTAACTACTAGTAAGACGACTGCAAGGCAGCAGTTTTCCACAGTTAGTCGCAGTGGGGCTTTAACTTTTTACTAAAAAGTAAGACTGCAAGGCAGCAGTTTCCACAGTTATCGCAGTGGGCCTAACTTTTTTACTAAAAACGTAAGGACTGCAAGGAAGCAGTTTCCACAGTTATTGGCAGTGGGCCTAACCTTTTTACTAATAAAAAGTAAGATCAAGGCAGAGTTTCCACAGTATGGCAGTGGGCCTAACTTTTTACTAAAAAGTAAGACTGCAAAGGCAGCAGTTTCCACAGTATCGGGGGGCCCTCGTTTGCCTAACCTACTAAAAAGTACTGGGCCCAGCAGCAAAGTCAAGTTCTTAGGCGGTGGGCTCGCTTTGACTAAAAAAATCACCTGCATTGGCAGCAGTTCCTTTTAGTTATGGCGGTGGGCCTAGCCTTTTACAAAAAGTAAGACTGCAGGGCCAGCAGCTTCACAGTATCTGCGTTGGGTCCTCGCCTT
>NC_087211.1:74021554-74034054 GCF_015104395.2 Macrobrachium nipponense | reverse complement strand
TTTTTTTTTTTTTTCTCAGTGTGGGTGAACTCTCTTTTTTTTTTCTTTGTCGGGCTGTTGAAGACAAGTCTGGCCTTGAAAATGAATGCTAAGATATCAGCTGATTGATTAGTTGATGAAGTGAAACGCCCGTAGAGTCTTTTTTTTAGAAACGAGATTTTTTTTTTCCTCTCTCTTGGATGATGAGAAAAGGAAATGAAAAGAGAATTGAAATGCATTGTATGGGTGTATGTTTTCCTCATGCCTTGGAAGACACATGTGATGGGGATACACAGATTATTATTTTTTTTTTATTGTGTTTGAGGGATTACTTTGAAAATGGTGCCGAATGGTGATGCCCGATGCCGTGAATGGTGTTGGTTGTGTGGGTGTGGCGATGGTGGTATATCATGGTGTATGCTGGAGAAATTGTATGTCATGAGATTCAGCAATACTGTTGTATGCAATCTGAATTTCACCCTTACTTGTGATTTTTCCAAGAGATTTGTTACTATGGAGAATTATTATTATTGTTATTAATAATTATTATACTGGAGATGTGTCACGGGAGGGTTGCTTAAGTATAATTATCATTACGGGAGACTTGTTTTACGAGAGATTTGAGATATTTCATGGGAGATTATTTTATAATTATTACAGATAATTATTCATGGAGAATTATTACAATAAATTAATGGGAGAAGTCTTGTCTTAATTATTTGTTGAGTTTTTGTAACTTTGGAGAATATTTTGGTCATTCACGAGGGATGAGCTTTGCTGAATCTTGACGAATCTGGCTGAATCTTGGTGAATTGTGTTGAATCTTGCTGAACTTTTGCTGAGTTTTGTGCTGAATTCCTTGTTGAATGGACAAGCATTAACATTGGTGATATTTTTTTTTATACTGATACTAATGATTTTGATGATAGCAAAATTTTGGTGATTTTGTGATAATGATATTTCTGATACTGATTTTTTCTATACTAATACGTGGGTGTTGTAATGCTATCAAGGGTGGTGAGATCTTTTTTGAATTTGGGAGGAACTAACAACACATTAGTTTTGTTTTTGTTTTTTTCCTTTTTTATGAGTTCAGCAGATAATTGCTTGACATCTAGTGAGTTACGGGAGATAGTTGATAATGCCGTTGATTTTTCTTTTCACCTTTTTTGGAAGTTAGCCATCGCTGAAACAAGTTCTTTTACCAAAAGTTTTTTTACCAAGGGTGAATTTGAATTTATTTTTTCTCTCCAGCTGGTGTTAATATTTTTTGATATCTCAGTTCGTGACTTAGAGTCATTGTTCGGGAACGTGTTTGTGTTTCAGCTATTTGATGCTGCAGTGAAATATATGGGAGAATTTCTTGCATGTTTTGAATGCATACGTAATAGTACTACATTTTTTCTCTGGATATTTGTGTTCCAGAAATTGTGAGTTTTCTTGCACAATACCTTTGTTGTATTTGTGACAACTTTGTGAGAGATAGGAAACTTGGTTAAGTTTTCTAATGGCCTATGTCGTAGTGCATATGGAGAAGTCTTGGCTAAGACACTGTGAATTTGGAGTTCTGTTATAATGACTTGTGGCACATGGGTTATTTTTTTCTAGAATTTTCTAGACAGTTTTATTTGCCGAGTTTTTGCCCTTTTTTAGCAGTTATGCTAAATGGAGAGAGTTTTATAGTTTTTGACATAACATTGAGTTATTCTCTGGAGAATTGGAGTTATAATTGGAGGTATATCATTTTGGAGTTATAATTTGAGATATAATATATTGGAGATATATTTTTTGGAGCCTTGTGTTATTCCACATGGAGTATTGGGGAAATAGAGGTAAATATTTTGTATTTGCCGAAATAGAGGTGATTATTCTTTATTCCTGGAGTGGTGGTTTTTTTATTAACATATGGCTATCGGAGAAATAAGAGTGAATAATATGGGGTTGGTTATTAACCAAATGGAGGAAATATTTTTATAACCGGAGTGGTGTTATTATTAATATGGTGTCACATAGATATATATGGACCCTTTTTTTGTGGTTATGGAGTTTTGTTTTCTGGAGCCAAGAGAAGATTTCTGTGGTTCTTTCTCTTTGGTTTCATGACTATTTAGAGGTGAGTGGCATTACTGCATTACGAGTCCTATGGAGATGTGTGCATTTTTTATGTTCACAAGTGTGTTATTTTGGAGGTATATAATTGGGCAAAGTCATGTTGAGAGAATAAGTCTTCGAAACAAATTTTTGAACACATTAGTCATATCCTGGAGTTAATTTTGTGAAATGTGTCAGTTAGACCTTTTTCTATAGAATCATGAGTTTCCAAACTTGTGTGTCTGACTGGACATTTTTTGTGCTGCTGTTTGAGCTCATGTCCGCAGGTGAATTTTTCTGCTGACAAGCGATGTGATGAGCCGTGTGCTGTTCCTTTTCCTCTGATTGTGTCTGATCAGAATTTTAGTAATATCTGGAAATGTTGACAATAGCATTTCACAAAAGCGCATGGGTAAGAGTTTGCTTTCTGGCAAATTCCATAACTTTACATGGGGCATTTCTTGGGAAAAACGCGGGGGGTTATGCATATTATACATGTATTATGTATTTTTGTGGTGTGGGAAATTTATTTGTGGTTATTTTTATTTTTATTTTTCTTCCTTTTCCTACGAGAGATGTAATTGGGGGATTGAGCTTAAATAGCATTTCTTTTTTGGACGGAAGATGTAGTTTTTCGGGGTTGTTATTTACGTAAATGGGAGTTTAACATTAAGTCTCATTGTACTTAGCTTGGGCTCATTACGATTTTTTCTTTTTTTCATTTATGATAACATTCGAGTTTGAAATGTGAGTGCAGAAGTCCGTGGAGTTGCTGTGATTTCTGAGTTGTGTGTGTGCTGATGTGTGAGTTTGGAGAATTGAGTTGGAGAACTTGATGTTTTTTTTCCTTTGAGAGTTGCGATAATGACTTATGATTTAGTAGTCATATTAAAGGGAGTTAATTGGGAGACGCTCAGTTAGTATTTCTGACTTTTTGAGATCATTGTTTGATAGAAGTAGTATGTCTGGGGTTAGTTCTTTTTAGATTGACCAGTGACTTGACTGACATACTAACACACCAAAATGTTGTTTCCCAACACTAGCAAGACGTCCACCAGCCGTGCAGAGAGGTTGCTGTCGTTTTGTCCGTGGTGATTACAAGAGTTTCCACGATGGTGATTACGAGAGTCTACAGAGTTCAACAGCGTGTCTTTTGGAGATCTGCAGAAGCCGTGAGAAGTCTTCTACAATGAGGGAGGCATTCCGTCTTCCTACAGCTTACTACAGTCTGCTACAGGAGCAGCAAGTTGGAGACAAAGAGGGATATTCAAGAATCCGAAGAGAGAAAATTCTAGTGTTATTTGGAGATAAAAGCGTAACAGACTTTATTTCATAATGCCAGAGACATGCAGTTGTTACTTATATTTTATTTTAAGCCGGCCAATGTGTTTTATATTATATAAGCTATTTTGTTGACCATTTTGCTAGGCGGGAGCTAGCATGAGGTGGCCGACCAGTGAAAGGCCTAGGGTTTTTGATTAATAATATATTGCCAATATGTTCTCTGTGACCTATGGAATGTGAAGAACAGTGGAGAAGCAACGACCCGAGAAAGCTGAACAATGGGTTTCTGTGGATGGCGTGACATAAAACTGCTTAGTTAGACAAGTCAATGTACGATAGTTTATTAACTCTTCTCAAAGTGCCTTTGTGAAACTGGATGCAGCCAGAATTGTGAGGCGCTAACGAACTGTGTGTTCGTATGTGCATGTGTGCCTCTTCTATTAAAAATGTATCATACCCAAGTCTATGGGGGATTTTGATAGATGCGTCTTCGAGAGAAAGGCAAGATGCCGTGGTGCTCACCGGGAGTTTTTCTATGATATAGTGCTTTAATTGTTCTGGCTGCTTGGGTGAGTGTTGAAGTGTTTTAGCCAAAGGGATGGCTTGTTTGATATCTTGTAAGATGTTCCATTTTATTAACTTTGTCTTTAAACTTATGTGTGCTAACGAGTGTGTTTCTCATGTCTTTGAAACAGACGGTTCTGGCAAAGGGGGACCGAGAGTCTTAGGGGGACAGAGAGTCCCAGATGGGACAGACATTTTGGTGTGACTACATTTACTGTTTAGACATTTTGATAGTGGGGTAACTTGAAGTAAGTTAGTCTGTAAGACTTGATTAATTCATTATTTATTCATTGTTAATAAATGTATTTTCTTATGATGCAACTCTCTCATTTTGGTTACCTGTTAGAGTGGAGAGAAAGAGGTGGAGAGAGAGAGAGATTGCTTGGAAAGAGAGAGAGAGAGAGAGAGAGAGAGAGAGAGAGAGAGAGAGAGAGAGAGAGAGAGGCGGTGTGCATTAGTTTGCCTTGACGCTCGAGTTACACGTTTACCAAATAAATAATGGGGAATAAAATTTTCTCATTACATTTATAATATATATATTATATTATATTATATCTATTATATATATATATATATATTATATATATATATATATATATTATATATATATATATGTGTATATATATATATGTATTATATATATATACATATATATATATATATATATATATATATATATATATAATATATATATATATATACACAGTCGACCCCAGCATTCGCACGATAAGAATCACAACACCTCGTGAACAGCTAAGTCCACAAATACTTGACACTACTCTAAAAATGCTTATAACTGCCTATTTTGATAGTTTAAACGCCAAAAAAAAACTCTAAAAAAGCACTTATACCTGAGTATTTTAAGTTTTATAAGAAGAAATCCACTGAGAATGGAAAATTACATGAAAATACAGTAATTAGTGCATATACCTCTATCCAAAATTCTGCGAATAGGCAATTTTCCGCTAATGAAGTGGACAATACGTACATTTCACAGAAAAATCCGGAACTTACGAGTATGGTGGGGGTCCACTGTATATATTTATATATTAATTATATATGTGTACATATTTTATATGTATATGAAGATAAAGTAAATTTTTGAAAATGCACTGTACTTCAAATGTTACACTACATGTGCAGACATCTGAAATATAGTGGAAATTTATGTATTATTCTTTTTCGGGCTTCCTTTGTTACACAATTATGATGTCTGAATACAGTTTACCAAAAATCAATTGCATACACACACACACACATATATATATATATATATGTGTGTGTGTGTGTGTAAAAATATATATATATATATATATATATATATATATATAGTGTCCTCTGTCACTTAAGAGCATGGGACAATAATTATACATTAGCAATATAGCGGAGGCCACAAGAATTGAATAAAAGCAGGGAAGGTTCCCTTCTTTTATTTCACGTCTGTGTCTTTGCTACCTCTATACATACATAACGCAAATAATACGTGAATATTTATATATTATATATATAGATATATATATAATATAATATATATATATATATATTATATATATATATGTGTGTGTGTGTGTGTGTGTGATTATGTGTATGCATGTATATGCATACATATATCCACACACATATATATATATATGTATGTCTGTATCTATTTGTGTGTGTGTGCACTTGAAGGTTGTGTATATATGTCCATCAATAAACCACAGACTTATTAAGTAAATAATGTTTGTCATACCCCTCTAAGGCCTTTTTGCCTCATCAACCTGAGCCTACACTTCTTGTCAATAGCATTGCAGGAGTGTCATCAGCTAAGTAAACTACTGAGTCTAACTCAATGCGCCTTCAAAGCACTTATTTTACAACACCTGCTTAGACGGTGGATCTCCTTAGTTGACTGTGAGTCATTTTCAATAAAACCAGCCTTTAGTTGCCTGTGATTCTGCTTTTGAGGGCAGAGTGTGATTGCGTGTATATAAATTCTCTCTCGACCCGGCAGCTACGCAGTTGTATCATACTCCTGGCAGTGAAAACTTAGGTTCGTATCGTACAAGTACTGCTACAGTAGGTTCCGTATTCGTGGAGTCCCGTTTTCGCGAATTTATTGTTATCCTGTGAATATTGTGAATGAAAAGTTTCTATATAGCGGGTCAGGGGCATTGCAGATATTTAAGTCAACTTAGTCCAATCATTTAACTGACTCTCTCACTTTTGAAACTTTATACAAAACAACACATCGGACTTTGACGTGACTGCCAGATCTAAATTTTGCTAAATAATGAACCTGAATATTAGGCTCACTATTTTTTTTTTCTTTTTTTTTCTTTTGGGAGTATATGACAAAGGTATCGAGATTCGGTCTTGTAGTATATTTACGGAATGAAAATTTACCGCTTGCTATTAGGTAACTGATCACTTCCATTATCATCTCTGAATCAAAGAAACTGGTTCTCTTCTTTGTTTTTGCCTTCCCTGACTACCCTGAGAAGGCATATATTTGCTACTCGAATCTGATGTTTCTTTTCCCCCCTAAACCTCGTTTCAATATTATAGGCTTCAATGATGGTTCCTACGTAGGTATCCATCTATAATGATAAAACCAAGAGGATCTGACTTTGTTTGGCCTCCCCCAGGCGACAGTAGGAGAGACATGAAACATCAACCTAATCCAGTGTCTCCCCCGAGTGGAGGCAGAATAGGTAGGGGAATGGGAGGGTAGGGGAGACATCCATCTTCATCCCACAAACATGTTTGTCCCCCTTGGTGAGGGGAGAGTAGAGGAGACATCAGCTCTGGGTCCAAGCACGCGTAGCACGCACCATGAAGCTCATTTATGTATGCAGTGGACCCCTGCCTATTCGTTGTTCCGGATTTGCGGCTTCACGTATTCGTGGATTTTTCTGTGGAACATATATACATATTATTCACGGAAAATTCGCATATTCGTGGTAATTTTCGTAGGGAAATATTCACTAATTACCGTATTTCTATATCATTTTCACGACTAAATGCATTTTTTTTTATAAAACTATTAAAATGCTCAGATATAACCATTATCAGAAGGTTTTTTTTTTTGGTGTTTGAACTACCCAAATAGGCAGTTATATGTGTTTTTAGAAGGGTATCAAGTATTGCAGACTTCGGCTATTCACGGGTGTTGTGGTACGCATTCCCGTGATTACCGGGGTCGACTGTATTCTCTAGCCAGTGACAGCTGTTTCCTGTGTCAATCAGTGACGTCATAAGCTGATAGTCATACGTTTTTTTATTTTTCAATTTACATCATAAGCTGAACAAGTGCAGCTCTCTTTGGCCTACTGAGGAAACTGGTTATTTAGTGACGGTGTAAGCTGGTAATTTTTCCACGAATGAAGCCACTCAGAGTCAAATTAACCCCAAAGGTTCTTTTGTTTTCGCCCCCGAAGGCAGCCGATTCAAGATGGGATCACCGAGTCTACTGCTGTCTGCTTTCCTGCTGCTGACTTTGGCGCAGGTTTTTCCATCAGAAGCCCAGCTTCCCTTGGTGAGTTTGCTTGATTAATTGCATAAACTTAGAAACAATACTATTACTGTCAAGAAGAAGACGATGAATAGGTAGAATACCAAATAAATGAGGAAATGAAGGAAAAGACAGGCTTACCTGGCAGACTTATCTGCCATTCCTGATTATTGATATTGTTTATCGTAGTTTTTTCTTTTCTTTTGCAGGATGTTTGTCCTTTAAACCCCCTGGGACCACTGAACTATCCTGGTAAATAGATTCAAATCTCTCTCTCTCTCTCTCTCTCTCTCTCTCCTCTCTCTCTCTCTCTCTCTCTCTGTACATGCATATACATGTATTAAATGGATGTATTATAAACATTACGTAATTATGAAATACACACACACACACAAAAAAAAATAATATATATTATATATATATATATATATATATATATATATATATATATATTGTTACGAACTCCCTTAGGAAGGAAGTCTTAACTGGTTCTTTTATTTTAATCTTAAATCCAGTGACAAAAACAAATCAGTAGGAGCGAGGAAAAACCAGAAAGACACATAGGCAAAAATTTCACAATATTTATTACACAATAAATGCACAAACACTGATGGCTCACAAAAAGTAATAAATAGACAAAGCACAAAATGCCATCAAATAACACAGAGTCACCTATAACTAAAGCTAATCCCTACTCATAGAGAAGAAACCAAATCTTAATCTTAATAAGGGACCCAAATAAATTTACCCACCACGCTAACCTATTACTAAATAGAAAGGAAAGAAGTGGAAGGACATACAAAAAGAAACAATAATCCTACCTAAGACATAACAATCTAAACCTTATTATACTATCAAACACTTTAGAATACCATATAATTATACACTCTTTAAGGTGTAGCTAAAAATACACACAGATTGGTCCTATGACACAGACCAGTACTAATACAGACGAGTCCATATAGCGCTCAAAAAATGCAGTCACAGAACGTCACTCCCATCAGAAGAACTGCACTTCAAAATCATTGGTGGATATACACACTTTAGTCTACGGCTCACCGAAGATACAGGGGATGTTCCTCTTACCTGAGAGAAGACACCCTACTTGCTCCAACAAGGCCACTCTGGTGCCGATACAGTGGATACATCCATGAAAGACGAAAAAGGCTCTCGAGCCCAGAACCACACACAACTGTCAACGCCAAGATTTAAGCCAATAGGCCACTTAAATCACAGTTGTACGTCGTACTCCCACATGTAGCTTCACATGCATAACTGCCTTTCACATTAAGCAGCAGCTCAATGACAGCAGATGTTGTTCTCAAGAGAACAAGTGAGAAATCTTCACAATAGGACGTTATATATGAATAATCCACAACAGCAGACAGATCAGCAGCTCCAGAGTCCTCAACGGCCTTGAACTAGACTCGAGAATACTTTGGGAGAGTCATAAGTCACCTCTCCTTACCACACTCCCAGTCACCATAAAGAAAAATAAACAGTTACAAATTTGGCAAGGAAGCAAAAACACCGAGGAAGGCCGCACTTCAAACTGCACTCAATAGATGGCGCCACAAAACTTAAGCTTTTTTTTCAACCAAAGCAAATTAACAATACATTTAACCAAAATGTATACTAACGTAAAACAAATAGCAAAATACCTAACTTAACTTAGTTTTACAAAATTGCAAATAATAGAAAAATAAAAGCCATCAGTGCGAAAAGGCAAAACAATGAGATTTTACTTTAAAATTACGTTACGGCCTGACATATATATATATATATGTTTGTGTGTGAGCACAATACGGAAGTTTTTTCGATTCAATAGTATACAGTGATGAAGGCAGGTACCATTACCTAGTGTTTTCTTTGAGAGCACCTTCACAGATAAACCGGTTTCATGTTCAAAAAGAACACATAACACATCTTTATACTATTAAAATACCCTTACCCGAATGACCTAATGCTTGCAATAATAAATAAACTCATTTTGCTTTTCCCTCTGCATCGGCGACCAGGGGAACAATTCAGAGCCTGTGTGGGTCTCTGCCGCACCGCTTGCAAAGCTGACGAACGATCCGATGGGCTCTGCTACCGCTCCAAGTGTCTTTGCTGCATAAAAGGTAATTACAGGTTTTGGAAAAGATATATCTGTTTTCTTGTTGTTATTTTGATGAAATGAGAGCTAGGATGAAGGGAGAAACAGAAGAAGGCGGTAAGAATTTATATAGATGATATTTTTTTTATGATTTAATGGGATTTTTTCTTCGATGGAACTATGATAAGTTTCGTTCACTGTGAATTTTAGGGATGGCCAGTTTAGACTCTGGTGGTTGTCAGCTTCAGGGTTTTCTATTTTTACTTTGATGCAGATAATGTTTAAAGTAACCATCTGAATCTTAACCTATGTATCGAACATTTACATTATAATCTTCGTCTGTTCAGGTTTGTTTTGGTTGTAATCAAATCATATCAGAATTTTCCTGATACATGTAAGTAAGAACTTAATTAAATTCTTAAAAACAGTCTCGTTGGCATTGAAGGCTGTATCTTCAATTTACCTTGATTCGAATCCCACGGGGACAGTGAACTTTTTCCATTCATTTTCCTTTGGATTTTAATAAAAAGGATGATTTAGATATTTAGGCACTAGAGAAGTTAAGGGGCCATTGTGATATGAGATAAGTATTTCTCCTTCTGTATCTTCTTGTCTCTCCCTCCACTATAGATCTTGCACTACCTGGACCTCTGCCTGGAGGTGGGGCATCTGGTGGGTCCCCTAGCGGTTCCTCTGGCAAGGCCCCTGGGGGGAAACCCCCCAAATGCCGAAAGAACAAGTGTGGTCTGACTCAGCTGTCACCTGGTATTGGGGTGAGTGACTTTCCTTTTGGAGTGCTGAAAGGAGTTTGAAAATAACTAATTTTTAATCAACTGGAATTCTAGAATTAGCTTATGATTACTTGAAGACGTATAGGGTTGAAAGTCATATGGGCTGTTCATAATAAAATATACATATACATATATATATATACCATTTATCACTGTATCAAAACCAAAAGCCCAGGTTAGAACTTTGGCCGTGGCATAGACTCGTATGAGATATAGTTCACAGTAGGTGTAACTTGTTAGGCTGTTCTGAAGGTATAGAGAATGCGATGTATAAGTGGTATTTGTAGCTTACGAATAAAAAGGTCATACTGTATATATATATACATATATATATTCTATACATATGTATGTATATATAATGTATTTTATATATATGTATATATATAAAGAGAGAGAGAGGAGAGAGAGAGAGAATCTCTATTATCAAAAGCTACGAAAGCAACCGTCATTATAAAAGCAATAACTAACAAGAAAACTCCAAAGAAGACAAAACACTGTTCGACAATTTCTGAGATATTCCCAAAGTTCCTCAGACTTGAGGAGGCTAATAGGATGCCCATCCCATCGGCCTTCAAATTAGAAATGCTCCTTAACAGATCCATCCTTTTTTTTCCCTAATAATTGGTACCAGGAACCCTTCACGACCTCTTTGGCCAAGTGCAAGACGAAGTGTAAGGCGAAGAAGGAGCTGACAGTGGGCACCTGCGGCAGTGGGTCCTGTTCTTGCTGTGTTCCCAGTAAGTCCCGCTTGCTTGCATGTCTCGTTGGGACCCCTGACAATCTGTTAGCCAGATTCAGGAACTGTTACATTCCACTCTTTCCTCTTCATTTGACATCAATGTTGTATCGTTCTTTTGCATTGATAAATGTTATTTATATTTTTTAGAAAGACTTTTATATATGATTATAGATTAAATTTTTTGGGGGGAGTAACAGGTGAATACTATTGATATTTTATGGATTTTTTTTTATACAGCGATAGATAATTTACATTGTAATTGTTAACAAAACAATAACAATAAGATCTAGACCCCTAGTGGTATATACTTACATTTAGTATATTTTATATATGTTTATACAAAAATATGTATGTATTTGTGCATATATATTATATATGTATATATATTAATATATGTATATATATATCTGAATATAAACATTATATATATATATATACGTATATATATGTGTGTGTGTGTGTGTGTGTGTGTGTTGTGTGTGTGGTGTGTATGTGAGTGTGGGTGTGTGTGAGTGTGTACATACCTCCAGCATATTATTAATTACATCTCATAATCAACAGAGATCGCGGTACCCTTCAAAATAAAGAGAGAGCTGGAAGAGCAGATGGCTAACGAGGAGACGTTGAGGTTGAGGAGATCCGCCCAAGACGAGTATGATGATGAAGGTGATAATGACCAGGAATAAACAACAGATTAAAGGATATAATCTCCTGAGAAGGATATAATTCAATGAAAAAAAAATGTAATTTCCCGAAGAAAGTTTTATTCTTTTGGAGGATATTATTTCTAAATGATGCAATTCCTTCTAGAGGATGTAATTTCTAAAAGATGTAATTCCTTTAGAAGATGTAATTTCTAAAAGATGTAATTCCTTTAGAAGATATTATTTCTAAAAGATGTAATTTCTGAAAGATGTAATTCCTTTAGAAGATGTAATTTCTGAAAGATGTAATTCCTTTAGAAGATATTATTTCTAAAGAAGTGTAATTTTCCTTTGAAAGATGTAATTCCTTTGAAAGAATTGTAATTCCTTTAAGAAAGACTATAATTTCCTAAAAAATTTTCAATTCCTTTAGAAGATGTAAATTTCCTGGAAAGAATGTAATTCCCTTTTAGAAGATATAATTTCTGAAAGATGTAATTCCTTTAGAAGATGTAATTCTGAAAGATGTAAATTCCTTTAGAAGATTTGTAATTTCTGAAGATGCCAATTCCTTTAGAAATGTAATTTTCTAAAAGACGTAATTCCTTCAGGACATATAATTTCTGAAAGATTGTATTTCTTTTAAAAGATATAATTTCTAAAAGATGTAATTCCTTCAGAAGATGTAATTTCTAAAAGACGTAATTCCTTTAGAAGATATAATATTCTGAAAGATTGTAATTCCTTTGGAATATATAACTATAAGATGTAATTCCTTTAGAAAGATATCATTCTAAAAGACGTAATTCCTTTAGAA
>NC_087211.1:74002327-74018554 GCF_015104395.2 Macrobrachium nipponense | reverse complement strand
GGACAAAGAAAACTGATAAAATTCGATCCCGTTCAGACGACCGAATTGTGTCCACGCCATGAGCACTAAAACTCCCTTGAGCCGTCATTCCTTCATCCAGCATTTGTGCCTAACTTTGTCACTTGTAGATAGTATTAAATCAATGCTTGATCATATTAATTAACTTTTTGTGGCCTGATGGTCATTACGAATAGGACGGTAATTATTTCATGCATGTACTTGGAGCTTGATGACCTGAATGATTATAAAAAAGAGCAATGATTAATTATCGTTCTAATTCCGTCTAATCGCTTGGCGTGGCTTTTTAAGTCTTGGAATTCTGATTTCCATATTAATTGGCACTGTCGTGTAATCTCCTAGAAGATTATTAATTAAATGAAAGTAGGCCAAAAGTTGAAAAGAATTCTCTCTGAATATCGTTTAGAACATGGACACAAGGAAAAATATCCGGCAAAATATTCATGAGACATGGCAGTTTAAAAAAAAAAAAAAAAAAAAACACGGAAGCCTCACTCGACTGGTATTTAAGAGTAAAGGCACCCAAAAACCATTGATTTACGTCGAGTAAGGCTGCTCGATTGCACGACACGCCGCTCTGCTTACTAACAAGTTCCAAAGCCTTGCACGTGAGCACGAATTGCAAGAAAAGCACGTAAGTTACACGAACTGCAAGTGGAGACATTACTTGGCACGCTATCGAGTAGCAGCATAGTCTAAGACATATCAGGTTTCTGTCTTGGCATATTAATGCCAGATTTTGCTCTGCATAAATCCATAATCTTATCATTTTGTTTATTCTTACGCATATTATGAAGACACGATTATCTCTAAATGTTTTCTTAGCTCCTCGCCAACATTGAAAGGAATACAACAAATGAAACGAAAATATTTTTCGCGCGCTTTTCAGAACGGAAAGCTTCCTGTCGAACTCCACATAGAGATGCATTACAAATGGATGTTCCTGGGCATAGTGATGGCTGCCATTGTTGCCACAACAGTTGCCAGATCGCATCTCAGGCAAGAGGTAAGTTTCGTTAGACCCTATCATCGCCATTACAACTCTTGTACGTCTGTTTTTTATCGGGACGTTTGCTTTCATCCTTTTCATTTGCTCTCTTTACCTAGATGGTTGATGAAAATCTTCGTAACCACGGTCAATGTAATCATTTCATCAGTATTTTGTTCATTCCTTTTACCGAGAAAAAATAAGAAATTTAGCTAAAGAAAACTAAAGTGGTCGCTGAGGTTGAAATGAATCAGCATCCGTTTTGCTTCGTATTGTCATATTTTTTCCATTAAAAGTTAACAACTATACTCTGTTTTTTTTTCCATCTGTCCATCCGCCTGTGGTGTTTTTGTATGGTAACACTGCGTCCCGGGCTTTAGATAGTTACGCTATGTGTAAGTTTTAGGTAAATAAAAGGATATCTGGGTGTACATTTGCAACTGAAAAGTGTTTTCATAATTTACTGTATGCGAATTAACCGTTAATATTCGAAATAGGATATTGTTATTATTGTTGAATGTAAGCTGAATGTAACTATTTAAAGCCCGGGACGCAGTGTTACCATGCGCAAACACCACAGGTGGCTGGACAGATGGAAAAAAACAGAGTATACTTAGATATAAACTACTATTCAGATTTTTGGAAAGATTACACCTTCTATGGTAAGTTTCCAACAGCACAGATAATAACGTTAACGATACTAGAGTGATATTAATGTGTTCTTTATATTCTAAGAATAATGTTAACATGAATGGCAATTGTTAAAAAATATCCATAATTATATATCAAAAATATGTTTCTGTGTAAAAATAAAACAAAAGTCTTTCGAACACCTGGACCTTGTTCCTCATCAGTGTAACGTTAAAATGTAATCGAGTGGATAGTTTCCTCCCGGAGAGCATCTGAAAAGGTGGGCGGGGCGAGAAAATAACAGCCGATCATCGAAGCGCTGGTTCGTGTGTTAAGTATTAACACACGAACCAGCACTTCGATGATGTACATTTCAACGTTACACTGATGAGGAACACCGTTCAGGTGTTCGAAAGTTTTTGTTCTATTTTTACATAGCAATATATTTTTTATATATAATTGTGGATATTTTTTAACATAATTTGTTGTCACGAGACTGAATTTCTTAACATGAATGGTAATCATTATTTCAAGTTGTAAAAATCACAGGAATGAATTCATAAGTAGTCACCATTTTTCAAGAGTATCGAATCTGAATCAATTTGAGTTCTGGTATTCAAGTACAGACCAGTTCCTAAGAATTATTAACAAATGTATACCCATAAACATTCTTACGTAAGCGATAGCTTTCGGTAAGACGTGCGATTCCAGGGCGTTCTGGGCGTCTTGAAAGAACGCAAGAAAAGTTGGAAATGAGCGAAAGTTTGCTGAAATGAAAGAGCGGGGACGCTGGAGGCGATGGTGACGATGCTAGCGATATTTAACTATGCTGCTTCATTCTTATCGAATCACATTTTCCCATCTCTCTCCTCCAAGGGTCCGATCAAATGTCCCAACGTCGTTGTCAGGCAACACCCGGAGATCTATAGGCTCCGGGAAGTAGCCGAGGAGAGGAAGGACAAAGAGAAAGTCAAGCCGAATAATCACAAGGACAAAGGCAGCAAGGAGGACAAAGGCAGCAAGGAGGACAAAGGAAAGAAAGACAGTGATGAAAGCAAAGATAGTGACGAAAGCAAGAGTGACGAGAATTCGAGTGGCGAACATTCTGGTGAATTGATAACCACGACTTTGGGCACACAGACCACGAGTGAATTCCAACCCACCGACGATCCTATTAGCTCTTCTTATACCACCACGACACCGTTTGGTAAGGTCCATCGGTCTTTGTTTACTGTTGTCTGGCCTTGAAGAAACCTTGGTAGAATTAATCATAAAGGTACTTTTTTTGTTACTAATGAAAATGAATAACATTCCTTTGCATCATAACTGTGAAAAGCCCGTAGTACTACATACCTTATTATTCAAAGAGCCAAAATCATTTGCTGTGTCTATGTTTTTAATCATAAAGGTACTTTTTTTGTTACTAATGAAAATGAAGAACATTCCTTTGCATCATAACTGTGAAAAACCCGTAGTACTACATACCTTATTATTCAAAGAGCCAAAATCGATTTGCTGTGTTATGCTTTATGTTCATAGATACCTGCACTTAATTTTACAGGTATTCATTGACATATTGTAGTATGTGCTCCAAGATACTGCAAGATGCGTTTAGTTATGTGTTGTCTGAATATCTTGGAGTAGTAATTGAGATACTCGTTGGTACAATTCTGAAAACAGCTGTTTGCTATCATTGAAGTGCCAACGATTTGCTTGTATTTTATGATGTACGACGATTCGTTCGTGTATTTATTGTTGCAAGATACCGAAGACGACCCTCTTCTCTCATTCCTATCCTCAGTATATCTGTTCCCATGCACGGGATTCTGCCGGGAGTTCTGTCTTGTCACCGAGAGAGAGGAGACGAAGGAATCGTGCGCACCTTTTGTTTGGTGCAAATGCTGCGTCAGCCGGTAAAACTACTTGATTCTTAATTCCACGCTTTGTGTGCTACTGGATTTTAGTTCATAATGTAAGTGTATGTTTTTTAACCAATTATTTTCAGCAATTATTTTATTATTTATACGATAGCTGAATGCAATATTCAACTGCCTTTAATGGGCGACACTTTGCGTTCGTTTCTGGTTTCGCAAAACATAAAAATGTATGAAATCATGAAATGGCCCTTTTCTTAAAACTAACGTTGTTCCCTCCTCTCATTCACCATCTCTCCGTGTTTCAGTGATCGACGTGACTGATTCGTTATTGGTATGAAGCATTGTGGTTGACTTCGCGAGATCCATTCACTTTTACGTAAGAAGAAGAAGACATTGCTTAATTATTGTGGACGCTGCTCGGACAGTGAAGAGTCTAGCAGTTTATCCATCTCTGAAATATTATTGGACTTTGAAGATACCAATGTAATTGTACAAATAGAATAAATTCTTGTTTTGATTAATTCAAGTAAATCAGTTTAGGTATATGATGTCAAATGGAATACATTTTCTGCTAATGATACGTTGTTCGTATTAATGCCATATCTAATTAATATTATTTATAAATGAAGTGGATTGTTGTGTCTTATCTCATATAATATCTGATTAAACTAATTTAGTGATATGTTGTTTTCTAAATATTTCCATTTTCGTTTGAATGAACTTTTGCGATTGAAAAAAAGTTCTGTTTACGAACTAATTTCTGGACTTTATTAAATACAATTCCATTAATTCTATGGACCTGATTTTCGTGACTTATAGTCTTCCTTTCTTCAAGAGGCGCGAGTCTTTCGCTTCCTTTACAGCCCTGGATTATGAACGGACACTTGCTTGCGAATCGCATTTACCTTTTATTCGTAAATGTAAAATAAGTTTGGTTTACATAGCAAAAACTTAAAAATGGAATGTTAGTTATATATTAATGATTAAATGTGTAATAAGTAAAAACATGCATCGAAGTTTCTTCGGCGCAATCGAGTTTTCTATATGAAACGCTCTGCCAAGGCCCATGAGCTTTCAGCCAAGGTATATAGAATAAGTGTTTTCAGCCACAGCCCGGTGGCATATTTCCCAAGTCTGGAAGAGTTAGGGATGGGGAAAATTAGGACCAATCAAAGCGCATGGAACTGATCCTTGACGTCACAAGCCACGCCTTTTAGCTACACTCGGTCTGATAGCCATTACTGCCAGTCACATTGCCGAAGAAAAACTTCCCCATTTCACAATTTACGGCTTGTATGACCTATAAATTTTAGTCAGATATATCGAACATAATGCAAAACCAATTCAACAAACAATATATTCTTCAAATGAGATACACCGTGAAATATATTATGCGTTATTGGCTTCTCCCTCTTGGTAATAGTGCTCAGTCCCTCTTAATTCCTGCTCACAAAGTTGATATTACTGCATAGATAATATTTTCATGGCAAGTGGCTGTGGCTAAATTATATATTTAGGTATCATACATTAAGAGTAGAAGAAGCGCACACGCACATACGAATGCACATTTCATTAGCGCCTCATATTAGTGGCTGCAACCAGTTTCCCAAAGGCACTTTGGAAAGACCCACGAACTGTCGTACATTGACTTGTCTTTCTATGCAGTTTTCATATCACGCCACCCACAGAAACCATTGATCAGCTTTTCTCGGGTCGTTGCTTCTCCACATTCCAATAGGTCACAGTAAACATATTGGCAATATTTCATTAATTATAACCCTAGGAGTAATATATACTTGAGCTTGTGTGTTTAAAGCCATTTAGAAAGAGTTGCGATAACACATGGGATGAATAAAAAATATGCAAGATGGTAAAATTGATGGTATGGTAAAAATGATGGCATACGACTGTAATTAGCACTACAGACTACAGACAGGAGGCCAAGAACTTTCAGCACCAGCGTTGCCGAAATGCCGATTTTTCCCTCGATTTGCCGGGAAACAACTCTACGTACGGAGAACCAGACTTTCAATGCCGAGAGGAGGTCGGCCTCCTCGTTCATGCCAAGTTTTTCTTCAGGAGATTGATTTATCGTCTCAAATAAATTTAAATACTTTTTTTAGATTTTGTTAATGTCTTTTTATTTAAGGTTAGGTGGAAAATGATTAGTACTACATTATTATTACCTATTATATTTGTAAATGATTGTTTAACAGATTCCGCTGCAATACGCTTGCAAAACTTTCAGGAACTCTTCTTGAATGTATAATCACGAAGTCGAATGGTAATAGCAGTTAAATACCCATAATATCATATCTTTATTTAATTTGTATGATGACTTACAATTATATGTGCTAATGAAATTTCCTCTTTGGCATAGAATTTTAATTTTGAGGGCACATATCCGTTGTGGTCTTATAAAGTTTGTACCTCGAGATTAAAGGGCTGCGCAGCTTCTCATCTTGCACATCTGTTGCAACGCGCCTACGGTAACACAGGGTCTTCCATAACCTCTTATGAATTCAGTGATTTAATTTAATTCCGATGGAATGTGCTACAACAATATTCCATCGGATTGACCCTGCTGACCCGGAGTTTAGGTTTCCTGCCCAACAGACTTTTGGTAACCACACCCTTACCACAAGGGTTAATCCCATTGACCATCAGCTCAGGATATCAGAGCGACAAGAGGGGATTGACAACTCTCAAGAAAACCAGAACAGCCATCACATAAATGACAGCTCAACGAGAAGAAGTTCCAGAAGACTGCTGGGCCTTGACCCAGGCTAACATCCCAAACATCTCTTGAAAATGGGCCACAGACAGGGCCTGAAAGTACTCGAGTGTGGAGTAAAACTAAATGTAAATACTCAGAAGTAAACAAGTTACAAAGTGATTTTGTGGGTTTCTTTTTCAATATTTTGTTTATTACAAGTTAGGTTTGGAGCAATTGAAATGTAATTAATTACACGTAGCCTATTCAAGGAAATTGTATATTTTTACTTGACAGTAATTGTAATTCAAAGGGAATGTAATTCAAACTAAAAAAAATCAAACTGTAGATAAAACTAGCAGGATTGAAATAGCTGTAACTGTTGTAATTATAACGTTATTGAATTTAATGAGTTACATGGTTGTAAAGTAATTGTAAGCTATTTGATATTGTTTCCATTCACATAGAATTGTAATTGTAATTTGATGATAAGACATGTGATTACATTATAACTGACATGAACCATGTAATTACTCCAAGCCTGTTACCAGTGGCGTAACTATTCCATCACCAGGGAATCCAGGAGCCAAGCTACATTATGGGGTAGGGGGGGGGGGGGGGGGGGTGCTCCAAAGAAATTAGCATAAAACTAGAATATAAAATCTGGAATTAGTCAAATATAATCTCAAATGTATTTATACCCTGATATATGAGGAAAAATAATAAATTTGTGTTGTTTTATTTATATAGCTTATATGTTCTATAAAGTTGATTTATATTATATTTTTTATAAAGTTTATTCATAAAACTTAATATGTATATATCATTGTTGTTTTGGTTGTAATTGTGTATATACATAGCTAATATATACTTTTGTTGAACGAGTAAAGGACAATAAAATAAAATAAAATAATATGCATCATGCCGGATGACAAATGTACTAATGATGGCGAATATAAATCAAACATTATGTATGATTTATTTCATCATTACATTTGTCAAATTCATATCGATGGGGTTCTGCATAAGATTGGTTCTATTTTCTTAAAGTATCCCTGAGCCATAAAATTAATTCCATTTTCTATGCCGGCTCTCGGCAACGCTGCTCAGCACTTCGACTCCCATCGAGAATCTTGGACTTTGTAAGTGACGGTTTTAAAAGCATGGAGCATGGTACGTTTTTCAGGCGTTACTGCCTGTTGTTTCAGGCTCTAAAAGGGTATTATGTACAGAACTAAAATAATAATTGCCTTATGCTTAAAAGAAATGTGGAGGATACAGTTT
Organism: Macrobrachium nipponense; assembly: GCF_015104395.2. Lineage (NCBI taxonomy): Eukaryota > Metazoa > Arthropoda > Malacostraca > Decapoda > Palaemonidae > Macrobrachium > Macrobrachium nipponense. The sequence goes on along the minus strand of NC_087211.1, from coordinate 74,011,044 downwards.
TGATGACAAATTTACGTACCCCGTAGGGAGGATGGTGCCACACATGTTTAAGTATATAATTTACACATGTTCAAAAATATAATTTACACCTCATTTGGTGCAATGTAGGCATTACTCAAGGTTCTTTGCAACGTTCCTTCGGCGCCTCGCTGCAACTACTTTCATTCATTTTACTGTTACCTCCGTTCATATTCTCTTTCTTCCATCTTATTGTCTACCCGCTCCCAACATTTGCTTCATAGTGCAACTACTTTGAGGTTTTCTTCGTGTAACACCTTTCAAACCTTTCACTGTCAATATCCGTTTCAGCGCTGAATGACCTTAGTTGCCCCAGTGCTCGGCATAATGCCAAAAGTCTATGTAAAAAAAACAAAAAAATATTATTGCCCCCGCACTTGATTTAAGGCATACATTTGGCCATTGAGTGTGAGCTTGGATGAAAATAGTCGTATACTCATATACTACCGTTATCCCTAACTTTAATTGATACGTGTTGAATATTTGCATAAAATTTTCTGTTGAAAGAGAGTTGGAAAAAAGTGTCATCCATATTTACTTTAAAGCATATCGCAGTTCTAATAAATTTATGCATCAATTCTGCTCTAGTACAGCTTAGTAAAAAGTCTACTGTAACTCCGTAAATAGGTAGTATTCTGTACTCCTACAATTGCTAAAAGTATTACATACTAATGAAATACTCATTTTGATTCTTTGTACACAATGAATGACAAGTACGAAAGGTTTGCTAAGAATATTAAATAAATTAAATAATCAGTGTTTTCTTTGTACACAATGAATTTGAAGCAAAAGGGCTTGCTGAAAATATTCAACACTGAATTTTATTGTCACTTTTTATTTGTTTTATACACAATGTATGAAAAGTAAATAATCAAAAGCTAAGAATTTTCAATAAAAACTTTTTATATATTTGTACACAATGAATGACAAGGACCAATCAGGTAAGGACATCTGGAAGGTTTTATGAAAACGGAATCCACCTCAAAAAGGCAATTTTTTACTACAGCTTATCAAGTGCACCTTGAAAAACAGCCGTATTCAGATTAGCTACTGACAGGATGAGTTTGTCACGTAACTATATTTGGTTACATTAGGCTAACTTAGATCACCAAAACAACAATACCGTAGGTTTCCTTAAGGGCACATTAGCTCTTGAAATAATTTAATGAATGAAGCTGAAACTGTGTTCCTGTAAATAGTAGGAACTATACCAGTCTGATTCCTGTTCATGGACTAGTTATGACCAGTATATTGCTTTTATTCAATGCACAGTAATGTGCATTACCACGAAATAGCATATGTCAATATGTCTGGTTAAGTTGCATTGTTGCAACAAGCGTATTTCGCTTGTCTTTTAGTATTGATTGTTTACCTGATAACCATTAACCTGTTCTTCTTTTTGTGGGGGGGTCAAGTGAGTTTACGTGTGTCGGACGATGTGTGATTTTAGTCAGTCAGGCAGTCAGTCAGTCAGTCAGTCAGAGGCAGTGGACCAACATGGTGCAGCGTCGGGTATTGGACACCTGGTTATTTGGTGTGAAGCCGTCGCACGGAGTATGACTTCGAGTTGGAGGTCGACAGCCTTTGGCCAGCATTAGCGTGTCTTTCGTCGTCGAGAGGACGACGTGTCGAGTGCGACCTCACTGGGCAGCAGCAATGGCGTGTTTTCGTCGTCGAGAGGTGTCGAGTGTGACCTCATTGGGCAGCAGCCTTGGCCGGAATTAGCGTGTTTTCGTCGTATGGAGAACGACGTCATGTGGATTGTGGCTCCATTGGGCATCATTGGTGTATTTTTGTCAGCTGGGGAGCGACACTGTGTGGAGGGTAACCTCACTGGCAGCGTGGAGCTGTTTTGATGACCTTGTGTATAGGATTGTCTGTTGTTGCTGTGTCGTAAGCTGTAATCTCCTTAGGTGGAGTGTGACCTTTGTAGGTTGACCTAATGATGCCTTGTTTTGCCTAATTCTCAGAATTTTCAAGAAGTCAACACATTTAAGTAATGTAATATTCTACTGCTCAATTACGATGTTTATTATTTTCATATTTTGAATTATTTAATTGCTTGTGGTTATGATTTAAGTGCTGGTGGTTAACTCTGTATTGATGTTTAATTTTGATGCTTGTTTTATTTTGATGCTGACTAATTTTGAGCATATTAATTATTTGGAGTAATGCTGCTGGTTCATTTTGAATGTCTTTAATTTTGTGCCTGATTATTTATTTAAATAACGTTGCATATAATGATGTAAATGGTCTGTTAATTAACTTTGTATTAATGTTAATTTTGGTACCGTTACTATTAGTTTTGGTAAAATTCAATTTTAGATTTATGGACTGTTATGCTGCTTTTAAGTAACTATATATCCACTTATGGATGATCTGATTTCAAGGGTATTGACTGACGTACTGACTCATTTGTGTAAAAGTGTAAATACGATATTGTAATAAATTAGTTCAAGGTAACTTTATTTTGTTGTTTAGTTCCTCCCTCCGTTGCTGTGCTCTTATCTCTGCCAGTTTTTCCAGTCCCAAATGTTCTAAAACTTAAAGAACCTGATGAACCATTTAGGGTTCATAACACAATAGAAATCCGTAGTGTAAGCCTACTCCCTCTCTCTATTTTCCCCTACAAACAGGTCGATACCATCATTTTTACCATCTTGTATATTGTTTGATTCATCCCGTGAGTTATCGCAACCCTTTATAAATGGCTTTAAACATGCATTTTCAAGTACATAATTTAGAAATTCGCGATGTTTAAATATTATTTACCAAGAGGGAGAAGCCAATAACGCATAATATATTTCACGGTGTATCTCATTTGAAGAATTTATTGTTGTTAAATTAGTGTTGCATTATGTTTAGATGTATCTGACTAAAATGTATGTCATAAAAGCCGTGAGCTGTGAAATTGAGAAGAAAGTATTTCTTCGGCATCGTGACTGGCGGCAGTAATGGATATAGGACTGAGGAGAGAGCTAAAAGGCGTGGCTTGTGACGTCATGGATCGGCTCCACGCGCTTTGATTGGTCCTAATTTTCCCCATCCCTAAACTCTTCCAGACTTGGGAAATATGCAGCCTGGTGGGGGGGCCTGTGTTTGACACACGATCATGGCTAATTTTAACTTTAAATGAAATAAAAACTACTGAGGCTAGAGGGCTGCAATTTGGTGTGGTTGATAATTATAGGGTGGAATGTTCAACATACCTATTTGTAGCCCTCTAGCCTCAGTAGTTTTCAAGATCTGAGGGCGGACGAACAGACAAAGCTGGCACCGCAATAGTTTTCTTTAACAGAAACTAAAAAAGGTGGTCTATCATAACTAGAATTTGACCACAAATGTATCTGAAAGTTAAAGTCAAGGTCAAATTAAGGTCTGGGTGCAGGTCATGCAGGAATCTTTCGGTAAAAGTGCGTATCAACTTGCAAGCAGGACAACTCTTACCTTGGCCAACTCATACCCTACCAACTCGTACTTTCTCGAACTCGTACTTTCGCCAACTTGTACCTTTACATATATAATATGAATAAAGATTGATTACAATATTTTCAAGGAATATTTTACATATTTTATATATATATAATATATATATATATATTATATATATATATAATTATAGTATAATAACTTAATTAGTGGTTCATTACTGGTGTTTTTGTAATAATTAAAACATATAACCAGTAACGACTGTTTGGGGTTAATTACCTATTTTGATCTTTTATGTAAATACAATGAAGACCTATTACTAAGCGGCAAGCACGTTCCAAGAGCTTTTGAGTAATTCTTGTACAAGCAACATATACCATCTATAAAGGTCTAAGGGCTGTGTAAACCAAGCTACGAGAAGGGATATATATACAGAACGAATCAAAAATGTTCATATTTCGAACACATGGTTCGTCCTCGGTGTATAGAATGTAAAAAGACAGTAACTGCACGACAAGAAGCTCTGCAGTGTGACACCTGTAATGGTTGGCAGCATCGTCACTGAGACACTGGTAAGTCTTTGTGTATATAATTACTAGAAGATGCCCGCGAAATCGCGGCATGCAAACATTTTGCCAAGTCCGACAAAAAGATTATGATGAAATTAGTAGAGTTTTGTCCAGTACTTTCAAAAAAAAAATTTCAGTTTTTGTATATTAGAATATTTATTTTATTTACCATTAAAATTAAACTGTACTTTTTTCCAATTCCATTACAGGCCAAGACACAGGGTTGCCAGAACGTCTTCCGACCAACTGGTGACGTGGTTGAGACCTTAATCAGGGAACATGCGATCAGTACAGACTTTATTCCAGCTGGTTTTCTCCAGAAAGACATCACCGTGGACGACAAGCGTCATTTAATCTTTGCTAACAGTGACCAGTTGAAAGTCCTCCAGAAAGCCAAGCGTTGGTTGGTTCATCGACGGAACCTTCAAGATAGTCAAGGAGCCGTTTACACAGCTACTGACCATTCATGCCTTTATCACTGCCAATAACAGCACCAAGATGGTCCCTCTTGTGTTCATCATGATGTCGAGACGACGAAAGATTGACTATATTCCAGTAAGTGCTTTTTTACTATTATGATTTACTAGTGAGTGACAAGTGAAGGTAACTTCAAATTCAATTTCTGATATATTCAACATGAAGATAAGATACGTGCTTAAGTTGAATTTAAAAAAAATAATAACAGTTGAACTCATAGAATATTTTTGTTTCAGGTGTTTCAGGCTGTTAAGGACCTTCTTCCGCAGACCAGTGTGTGTGGCTTTGTTGCGACTTTGAACCAGCAGTGTGGCAGGCTCTCCGCCAGGTCTTCCCAGCTAAGATGATCAATGGGTGTCTGTTCCACTACCCCCAAGCTGTCTTCAGACACGTCCAGGAGCTTGGACTACAGGTAAGACATAAGCAAAATTTATAAACAGCATTTTGCAGCTACCTATTAAGGTGCCAATTTACCAGAGGTGCTCTAGCCATAAGGTCGAGAATACCAAACATTATATGAATATCACAGGACAAAAATATATTTAAAATAAAACATGAACTTACAAACAAACAAACATATAGAAAGATAAGAAAAAGAAAAAAAACAATAATAGGTTTGTAAAAACACAGTTTCATCTCTAGTTGATCTTGATATACGTATAACATTTATTTTGTTTATGCTTATGTATTTATTTAAACGATGCTTGATTAATTTCCTTTTCATTTTAGCCTGCCTACCGTCAACAGGACGTCGTCTTTAATTTCACAAGAAAACTGATGGCTCTTCCGTTCTTACCAGGGGAACATATCCGCCCAGCGTTCAATAAGTTAAAGGAACGAACAGACCAGCACTCCATGGGAACCACTCGTGCAGTACATCAACGACACGTGGATTACTAGTACCGTTTGGCCAGTGGAGTCGTGGACAGTATATATGCAGCCAAACAGGACTAACAACGATGTGGAATGCTGGCATCGACGTATCAACAAGAAAGTGGGTGACGAGAAACAGCCATTCTATCTTCTCATACCAAAACTACACGCAGAGGCCTCCCTCCTGCCAGTTACAGATGACGATGGTCTCTGAGGCCAAGCTTACCAGACACCAGAGGTCTTCAACAAAATACATTCAGACAAAGTTTTTCGATCTGTGGGACCAGTACAGCCGTAAGACCATCGCACCCAGTAACCTTTTACGTAGTTGTGGCCAGTTAAATGGACCATCTCCAGACCTGTAAAGACACTTTTGTCAACTGACTTTGTGGTATATTTGATATATTAACATTCTAATATATGTGTGTGTGTATTAATTAATATGTTGAAGATGTTAATGATGCAATAAATACTAAAAACCTTACGCTTTTTATAATAAATTCCAATTGGTGGGTTGTGCCCATCATGTAAAATTCGAAGTTTTTACTATTATATATATATATTATATATATATATATATATATATATATATATATATCTATATATATATATATATAGCGTATATATATATATATATATATATATATATATATATATATATTATATATATATATATAGATATATATATTATATATATATATTCTTGATAATATATAGATTGAAGGTCCCCAGCTTGATTCTATGACAGAAATTAATCACCACGTAAAGGAACAAAGAACCATACTCCCCCCCCCCAGAGTTTTATTTCCTTTTTTCCATGGCTACAGAGTTCATTATACAAGACTGTGCGTTTTGCCACATCTAACCGAAACCTACATTGGTGACTGGACATATCGAATGAAATAGATCATAGCGCCTAAAGAAACTGATCATAATCAATTACACCTTAGTGCAAACATTCCTCAATTACACCACACACACACACTTTACGCCGCTGAAGAGGAACCGTCTGGAGAGAAATCGTATACAGTTTTTAGCAGATGCGAGAAAACATTAACTTGTTTATTTTTCCTTCCGAAGAGCCATCTCCGAATGCACGCAGTTCGAATCAAGGGCCTTGGTTAAAAATGATCTCGATGGCACCTGTGGAGCACTTTGTCACGCTTCGGTAAATGAGACGGAAATCTGGTCGTTTAAACCAACACTTTCGAGTCTTTGGACGTGATTAGCCTGAGTTATTTGAGCAAGTGAAGAATATCTATATAGAAACACATGTCACCATAAATGTCGGTTCCCCTTAGAACGTTCAGGTTTTCCGTTACAAAGTGAGCTAGTCTCACTCACTGACTGTCTTGTCTGTCTTTAGGGTCCTCGTTGTAACCCGTGGCCTCTGCTTCGAGACCTCTGAGGTTTTTAGCAAAGTTCTTTGTTGGTCCAAGGGGGTTACGTACCGAATAGGTCTAGCAATCCTTGGTTGTTAGCCATCGAAGTAAGGCCCCAATACACTGAACGATTTTCTGAACGACTGTCTGTATCGTTCGCAAAAACATTGTGTATGGGCTTGTATGAATGCAAAGGTGAGCGGAGTTTCGTGTCTGAACGATCTCAGCGGGAATCTGTTACGACCAGGTTGCTGGCTTGCGACTTAATTCTGTCATACACAGATCTTTCAATGTATGGGTTTGTCTGCCGATATAACGCTATCGCGCGCGTCTCTTCTAGAGATGATGCCATGTCTTCTCGAGACAAAATCTTTGTTCAGACTGAAGTCGGTTCAAACTGTATGAATAGTGTGTGTGTGGGGATCGATAACGACAATCGTTCAGACAGTCGTTCAGTGTATAGGGGCCTTTAGCCAATGCTAAGGGAAGCGAATCCTCACGGTACAGAGGATGGGTCTAATTCGGCTCTTGTAAAATTGCCTGTGAATTCGAAAGATCTATCCGTGTATGGTGGATGAATGGTTACCACGCTCTCTTATCGTGGGTGGGTTTGAATCTCATCAAGACAGTCATGGTCATCGTGAATATGAACAGTGGATTTTGTATATAAGAATACTTCCCTATAACTAGCGGTGTCCAGGATAAGATGGAAGCATCATTTACTTATGATACGTGTGTAAGTTGAGATCAAAAGAGAGTTCCAGCCTTTCAGTCACTTTTAGATAAAATAACTTGTATTTTAGTTACTTATGGAGGCTTGGTGATCCTGTAAAAGTGTCTTAGGATGACGTTAGGACTATGTAACCTGTATTATCACCACTTGGGTTATCCTATAGCCTCTCCTTGTGGTCCTCTACACTCTTTGGTTCTCGTACAAAATTCAAACATATTTCTGTCATGTAACTCATGCAATAATTCTTCTGCATCAGTTTTTTATTGACTGTGAGACAGACATCATGGTAATTGGCAATTTCTTCCCTCCTCCAGGAATCCATTAAAATAACGCTTGAAAGAAAGAGTTTTTATTTCAATAGTTCTCAAAAGGTCAAAACTCACCTTTTATAAATAACATCAACAAAGAGAGAAAAGTGAATTTGTGATTATTTAGCGTGAGTGCATTCAGTTTTGAGTGCTTGGACAAGAGCAATAAGATCATAATGCAAAAAAACATGACTATTTCGTGTAATGAGAGAGAGAGAGAGGTTCGTCACCATCTTACATATTCCTCCATAACTCATGCCGGTTCGCGCAGGCCAATCACTGAAGAGCGAGAGAGAAGATAAATAATAATAATAATAATGATAATAATAATAATAATAAATAAGCAAATTAACGTTTTACTGATTACATCCTGAATGAAATACTGAGATTATTCATTACTGATTTTAATTCTTGTATGACTATTTATTACTGTTTCATGTTAATAATAATAATAATAATAATAATAATAATAATAATAATAATAATAATAATAATAATAATAATAATACTGGCAGGTGTCTATCCGTTAATTACCTTTAATATACCGACTGAAGGCCAAAATACTCACTAACGTTACCATGCCCGTTATTGACACCAACAAATCAGAAGTTAAACCAAACTAAACGAAATTAAAATAAGTTACTTAATTAATTACTAAGTAAAGAATAAAGAAATAAGTTAATCAATTACTAAGTAAATAAATAAATAAGTTAATTACTAAGCAAATAAGTAAATAAATAAATAAATAAGTTACTTAATTACTAAGTAAAGAAGTAAGTTACTGAATTAATTACTAAGTAAATGAGTAAATAAGTTGATTAATGAATTACTAATAAATAGGTAAGTTGCTTGATTACAAAGTAAATAAACAAATAAGTAAATAAAAATTAAATTACTGAATTAATTACAAAGTAAAAGAGTAAATAAG
>NC_087211.1:73985295-74000295 GCF_015104395.2 Macrobrachium nipponense | reverse complement strand
AGGATTCCAGGAGAAGATATAAAACAGCATTCAGCAGGGTCCAACAAACACATCAAAAAGGGCCATATTTATTAATAAGAGACGTTTCACACATTATCTATGTGCATCCTTAATCTGTAAGAACAATATAAAATACGTTAAAGTTTTAAAGAAATTCATTTTTTTTTATAAAAAATAGTTGAGAAAAAAAATTATTTACAAAAATTAAAATTAATACAAATTAAAATGTATATAGTAAAAGAGGAACCAGTTCTCACAAACCATCCAAAGGAGAAGGAGAAGAACGAATGACCAAAACTTGACACCAACCTACGACTTCAGTTATGCAAGATAAAGAGGAGAAGCGGAAACGTTAATTCAAAGAAGGAACAAGCCGTTTGATGTATAAGGACTCAAGGGTACTTAGGTAATTGCTATGGTTTGTTCCACCAATTATAGAGAAGTGCTTTTTATTTATTTCAATTTTGCATATGGAGGCGTGACTCTTTATATTAGAAAATTCTGGTTTACTTAATTTTTGACCCGTTCTAAAGCTGTATCCCACATGGCTACAGTATCTCATCTGCAGTAACCTACGGCTTGATCCAACGGGTCAAAAATTAAGTAAACCAGAATTTTCTAATATAAAGAATCATGCCTCCATATGCAAAATTGATAAAAAGCACGTCTCTATTACTGGTGGAACAAGCCATAGCAATTACCCAACTACCCTTGAGTCCTTATATATCAAATGGCTTGTTCCTTCTTTGAATTCTAACGTTTCCGCTTCTCCTCTTTATCTTGCATAACTGAAGTCGTACGTTGGTGTCAAGTTTTGGTCATTCGTTTTTCTACTTCGCCTTTGGATGGTTTGGTGAGAACTGGTTCCTTTTTTACTATATACCTTTTAATGTGTATTAATTTTAATTTTTGTAAATAATTTTTTTTCTCAACTTTTTTTTATATATAAAAAATGAATTTTTTTCAACTTTAACGTATTCTATGTTGTTCTTACAGATTGAGGATGCACATAGATAATGTGCGAAACGACTCTTATTAATAAATATGGCCCTTTTTGATGTGTTTGTTGGACATTGCTGAATGCTGTAAATATATATATATATATATATATATATATATATATATATATATATATATATATATATATATATATATGGGTGTTTGTGTGTTTTTGAAAAATTAAATCTTACGTATTTTCGCCTACTCGGGGAATAGGCCTACTAACTTCTTTGTTGTTGTTTTTGGGGAATAGGGAAGGTCTATGGAAGAGCCTAAAAAGGTGTGAAAAACTTGTTTCGTGTTGAGTTAAAAATATAGGAATTTTAGGATAGGCTATTTATAATTTATTTATTAGAATGAAAATGTGAAAAATAAATAATGTGCAAGTTAAACAGTACAGAAATATGATTTTTAATCAAATATAACATATTTATTTTAATTTTCGTTGGTGAAACAAGTCTCTACTTGGCTGTAGATTTTAGCACGTTTTACTTCATGTTAAAAGTTAGGCATATAATCTCTACAACTTCTGAGTGAGGGGAAAATCTTGCACGCATCCCGAGTATGCTGGAAGTCGGATCACGCCTTGTTACCATTCTCTTTTATGCTTAATAAGGTGATGGAAGATAAGAGAAGGTAAGTTTAAACATGAATAGATATAGCAACTTACATGATTCCTGAACGGTGACATAGCAGCAGTTGTGGAAATAAAAGCAACTACAATTAAGGCCACAAACAGCAGTTTTCCTTCCATGATAAACAAGAAATTCCTAGAAGCGTTCTAGACCCTGAAATAAAAGATATTTCTCAAGTTAGTTTTCCTTAAATCAGGCTGCCAAGAGTTTTAAAACCGCTCGAGCTTCAACACAGACCTCAGCCCTCGGGGGTAAGGGTTGCCAAATGCTTCTAGAGAAATATTTGTACTGGTTCATGAGTTGCAGTAACTGTTCTAGGATAATTTATTTGATTTTACAGTAAATGACTGGGAGGTTATATCATAATGTGATGTCTGTGCAAGTACACGCTTTAATAATTCAGTACTACTTACTTAGCATGAAGAAAAATCACAAAATAATGCAGGATTTAGGAAAAATTCCAGTAGTGCTCACCTTTCACACTATCCTAAAAGCTACATATAATTACTCCTTTCATCTTGATATCATCTATAATCTTACCTATTCTTAATAACCTTAGGCTAAGGCAAAATTACAAAGGAACACTATGAGATAACAGTGTTGTAAAATAAATCATAATTCACTATTTCTCATGGAGTTACCCATTTTTCTGAAGATTTTATGCGAATTAGTGCATATCTTGTTAAAATCTGGGCTACTGATAGCAGAATGGAGTCTTGCAGGGGTATGATACTGAATTCATATCATAACTACAGATCAATTTCTAGATCTTCTAATGGTAATTCTGTGTAGATTAAACCCTTTCTCAACAGTGTTAATATCAAACTGAGCCACTAATCACTGAGTGCTGTAATTTATCATTTGTTTCTTTAGGGTTACTTGTCAAAATGATCATAAGACTTGGTGCTTGGAACGACCGGAAGAGTTAGTTTTGGAACTTTCAGAGAAGTTAAAGTTGTGAAGTTAATTGTGTGGCAGTTCTTTCATCGTAATAAGATAGGAGATTGCAAGCTATCTAGACATTATATGGCGTCCAAGGTGACAAGTGAAATGCTGAAACCGTTTACCGGTGAGGGAGATGTAGTAGCATGACCGAAGAAACTTAAATTGGTGGCCAATTTGCAGAAAAGTTTGGATGCATCAAGTTTTCTGTTTTTATAATTAGAGGGCGACGCCTTGGCATTGTATTCAGAGTTAACTGATGCAGAGCAGTTACTGATAGTGCGTTCATAGATTTTCCTAAATTATCAGAGATTCCAGATAATACGAGGAAAAGTTGTTTTTTGTAAGATTTATGACTTGGAATTGATAAAAGAGAGTTTAGTGTTTTGAGAAAATATGACTTGGGACTTACCAAGAGTTGTGCTTAGAACTTTAAGAGAAATCGGCACAGGGAAGAGTTGGTTCTTATAAGAAGATCTTGGACTTGGAGGATTTATAAGTCAGTCATCGAGACTGACCAACAGAGCTATTACTTGGAACTTTCAGAGGAAGAGTTGGTTCTTGTAAAAGCTAGTGCTTAGAACTGATCTGAAGAGTTATTACTAGGAATTGACCGGAAGAGTTGATACTTGGACTAAGCCTCAACCTAATAAGGAGAACCCTTATGCCAGAAGATCAACTCCTTTTCTGATGCTAGTTAGGTGGAGGCAGAAGCTTAAATAACAGAAAAGAACGGAGATCAGTGACCGCCGCGAGGGCTTAGACCGATGATTATTTCAATATGGAGATGTCCATTTGCGAATGTGTCCATGATTGGTTCTCTTACTCTAACGAGTACTTGCTCGTGTTTCCTGTAACATATTGACATGTGACAACATGAAAGGTATGATTTGCATATCTATTGACATGTAACATGAAAGGTATGTTTTTGCATATCTATTGATAGCAACTCGATTTTCACCTTCAAACCCATGTTTGACGAATGTAGTCTCTTCAATGAGATGTTAATTTATACTTTTTTTTATAGCATAGCGTTCTATAAGTTCATTGACCAGGTCGGTATAAGAGACTGAAGTATGTGGCCATTCAAGTTTGGTTTCGGCGATTTTCGTCATGAAAAAAATAATCATCGCCGGGTTTGCCATTGTTATAATAATCATTATTGTCACCATCTTTCTAATAAGCTGAGTGGTGAATATGCCTCACTTTGCCTTAGAGATACTCGTCGCCAGAATGGTCGTCATATCTGTGATGCATACCATCAAAATGATCACCACCATTCTTCCCCTCAGCAATCTCTCCTTCATCTGTCCTACTTTCTCAGTCAAAATTTTATGAAATATCTTCCCTGGTATACTGAGTCATAGCTTCTTTTCCACTTCTTTTGCCACTGCAATCCCTAGGCTAAGCTTAGGGTTGGTTGCCCCAATGAGTCTTCTCCAACCATTTCTGTCGATAGGATTTCCCTCCGTTGAACCTTCTCCAAATCCTCCCTCACTTCACCACACCACCTAATCCTTTGCTTCCTTCTAGACCTTCTGCCCTTCACTCCGTCCTACTCCCTCATTCTTACCTCATGCTCATACCATCTCAATCTCAACTTTGTCCTCATATCCCAGTAGGGAATAACGCCATCAGTGCACCTCGCATGTTGACTGTAGGCATCACTTAAGGTTCTTCCAAGCGTCTCCCTCAGCCCCAAGCTGCAGCCCTTTCCATTCCTTTTACTATCCCTCCTTTCATGTTCTCTTTCTTCCATCTTTCTTTCCACCCTGTCCTGATAATTGTTTCATGGGGCAACTGTGAGGTTTTCCTCCCGTTGCACTTATGTAACCTTCTTACTCTTAATTCCCTGTTTAGCATTGAATGACCTCACAGGTCCCAGCACTTGGCCTTTGGCCTCATTTTATATTCCATTCCATTCAATTCTCATATCAAGTCAGTCATCATTACTAACCCAGCATTTCTCCTGAGCAGTATATCTAACCCTGTCACGCTTATAGCCACCTCTATCAACTTGACCACCAATTCCGTTGGAGTCTTTCCGTCATCCAGCTATGCCCTACAAACCCTTGTCAGCCCCTGACATGCAATTAGCCCTATACAGATTCTTCTTGTTGATAAACTCCCAGGAAGGTGATAATGATACTGACAATAATCACGAAGTTACAAATTTATAACAGATCCCTTTCAAACTGAAAAAAGGAAATGATCCATATAAAGAAAAAATATATTTAAAAAAATAAGTCCTAAAAGAGCTAAGAAAAAGAGAATAAGCCTGAGATAATTAAAAATAATCACCTCAAACAATACCATCAGTTAAGAATATATCGGAAGGAAATGAAGTGCTGGTTGACTGAGTCAGATCCAAAGAGACTGCCCCTGATTTCCCCAGTTCATACATGGGTGAGGAATTAGAAGTATGTAAGAGAAAGATATAAACAGACATTCTTTAAGGTAATGTGAATGAATAGCAGGGATTTCCTTAATTCTTCCTTGTCCTATAACATGATATCTTTGAGGTTTCAGTCAATGTACTACTTCAAATTAGCTATGAGTCAAGTAAAGATTCAACTATATATGTATGTGATATATGTATATACTTATATATATGTATATATATAATATACATATATATACATGCTTACATTCACACATGTATACACACATATATATATATATATATATATATATATATATATATACGTGTGTGTGTGTTTGTGTGTGTATGTATGCCTTAAGTTTTGATGTGACATCTCTTTTTAATAACGTGCCTGTTAACCAAACCATTCAAGTTATCATAGATAAACTTTTTCCTTATAATGATACGTACTGTTTTGGATGGATTTGATCAATCTGATGTTTAAAAATCGTCAGACCTAGCAGTGCTGGACACCGTCTTTCCTTTTCATGGAAATGCTCACAGCCAAATCGATGGCATGGCCATGGGTTCTCCACTTTGCCCTTTATTCGCTGGAAGAGCAGACGCTCGACACCTGCAACCCAGTTAACTTCTGTTATCTTCCAAAAGGTACGTTGAGGATACCTTCGCTCTTTTTTAGAACAAGTTTTGACTCCGGAAGATATCATCCCAACATCAAATTTAATGCAGAGCGCGAACTCGGGAACCGGCTTCCTTCCTTGGACATTCTTGCCACACGCCACCAGGAAGGACTTCACACATCAGTGTATAAAATGAAAGCCTTCACCGGATTGGCACCAGTCCCAATAGTCATTGTTGTCATGATTTTAAGCGGAATTCCATAATGACCTTGCTTCGTCGAGCTTATTCCTTGACCTCCACCGGAAAGGCATTACGCTAGGATATCACATACCTCCAACAGTATTTTATCAGTAACTGCTATCCATCAAATTGACTCTATAGATCTAAAGTGTGTACCTGATGTTCTAAAGACACCTTTCTCCGCCAGTTTGCAATTCAATCGTTGCAACTCATTATTCAAAGACCTCAGCAAACTCAAATCTATACTCGGTTTTTTTCCCATCTGTCCACCCGCCTGTGGTGTTTGCGTATGGTAACACTGCGTCCCGGGCTTTGGATAGTTACATTCAGGTTACACTCAACAATATCCTATATCGAATATTAACGGTGTAATTCGCATACAGTAAATTATTAAGACACTTTTCAGTTGCAAATGTACACCCAGATATCCTTTTATTTACCTAAAACTTACGCATAGTGTAGCTATCTAAAGCCCGGGACGCAGTGTTACCATACGCAAACACCACAGGCGGGTGGACAGACGGAAAAAAACAGAGTATAGTCATGTTCCAGCTTTAAAAGTGAACGTTACCCCCAACAAACCCTTTAGCCATAGGTCGCCTGATCAGTTTTAAAGACCGTGTGCGTCCCCTGTTGGCCTCTGGTGTGTTTTATAAGGTTACCCGTTCCCTATGTCATCGAGGACTCTATCGGATCCACACTACGGTTACTCAAGATCCGGATTGACAGCCATATATTGCGGTCAGTGACAGAACGGGCAACAAACTATACTCTCGTCTCCTGAGTTCTCGAACATCAGAGAGCACACCACGAAATGCAAACACGAAATCCAGAATTAGGACGTTGAGACGTTTGGCGGGGCATCTAACCAGCAACTTTTGGCCATGAACAAGTAGCAAATTCCTGAGATGCGTGCTAGTATTGCTTTGTTTGTTTGTGTGGTGTTTTTACGTTGCATGGAACCAGTGGTTATTCAGCAATGGTACCAACGGCTTTACGTGACTTCCGAACCACCTCGAGAGTGAACTTCTATCACCAGAAATACACATCTCTCACCCCTCAGTGGAATGCCCGAGAATCGAACTCGCGGCCTCCGAGGTGGCACGCCAGCACCATACCAACCACGCCACTGAGGCGTTGTGCTAGTATTGCACCAGCTCCGTTAGCTTAGGATAGCATATGTGCAGTAATTCGGGTGTGGGAGACATAATGAGATTATTTTCAAGAAAATTCTATCGTTAGTTTTCGAGATATGGCGTCCCACTTATTTTAGGGAAAGGTCTCAATACTCGGTTACATTTCGGGAAAATGCAACCGAGTCATTTACTCATTAAGCTTCTTCTGTTCCCTTCAAACAAGCAGTCTGCCTCTATTCCCCTCTAACTCTCTTGAGCCATCCATACACTCCGACCTCAGACGGGGCACTGTAGACATTACTTTAAGGTTCTTTGCAACGTGTCTTTGGCCCCTGGCTGCAGCCCCCTTTCATTCCTTTTACTCTACCTCCATTCATATTCTCTTTCTTCCATCTTACTTTCCACCCAACAATTGATTCATAGTGCAACTGCTTTGAGGTTTTCCTCCTGTTACACCTTTCATATCTTTTACCGCCAATTTCCATTTCAGCGCTGAATGACCTCATATATCCCAGTGTTTGGCATTTGGCCTCAATTCTACATTCAATTCAACTCACCTTCCCGTCGACCGACCTGATGCAGCCTTGTCAGTCTTCTAATATATCTCTGATGGTTGGTCCTCTTGAAGAGTTTACAGTTTGTCTTTTTACATACTTTCCATCTTATCTTAAAGTATATATTAATATGTATATTATGTATGTGTGCGTGTGATTTTAATAACCAGAAAGCCCTCTTAACTCCTCGATTTCTCTCACACTTTTTGGATTCGCCTGTTACTACTAAGCCGAAGATCCAAATGAAAAGTGAAAAGAAATTATATATATACATATATAATATATATATATATATATATATATATATATATATATATATATATATAATGTATGAATATATTTATATTTATTTACATAGTTATTTATTTCTGGATTTATATGTATATTAATATAGATATATAAATATTCATGTATACATACGTATGTGGTATATATAATATATATACGTATATATAGTATTTATATATATATATATTATATTAATTTATTGTTTATATATTTTCATATATTTGGAACGTGCTTTAGTAGAATTGCGCCTATTTAAACAAACGTAAACTCTGCAGGCGATTTATATTACTGGCATGAAATGAGACGCGACAAATGAATGCATCACCTTTATTGAAATCAAAATTAGTAGGACTCATAAAGGAATTACATTTCCTTTAGCGAATAATTACATCTTCTACTGAAATTACATCTTTTAGAAATTATAACTACTTGGGCGGGTTCCCTCCCCCCGCCTTGATCATTTCATCATCATCAACATCATCGTCATCATCATTATGCGAGTGCCCTCCCACCCCTAATCGTTTCATCATCATCTTCATCATCTTAGGCAAGTCCCCTATCATCCCTAATCATTTCATCATTATCATCATCGTCTTCTTGGACGGATCTTCTCACGCTAAACATCTCAACATTGCTATTCGGCCTCTCCAGTTCTCTCGCATCGGCAACGTTGGCATTCAGCCTTTCCACTTCTCTCTCTTCGGCAACGTTGGCATTCAGCCTTTCCACTTCTCTCTCTTCGGCAACGTTGGCATTCAGCCTTTCCACTTCTCTCTCTTCGGCAACGTTGGTATTCAGCCTTTCCACTTCTCTCTCTTCGGCAACGTTGGCATTCAGCCTTTCCACTTCTCTCGCGTCGGCAACGTTGGCATTCAGCATTTCCACTTCTCTCGCGTCGGCAACGTTGGCATTCAGCCTTTCCACTTCTTCTCTCTTCGGCAACATTGGCATTCAACCTTTCCACTTCTCTCGCATCGGCGACGTTGGCATTCAGCTTTCCATTTCTCTCGCTTCGCAACGTTGGCATTCAGCCTTTCCACTTCTCTCTCTTCGGCAACGTTGGGCATTCAGCACCTTTCCAATTCTCTCTCTTCGGCAACATTGGCATTCAGCCTTCCACTTCTCTCTCTTGGCAACATTGCATTCAACTTTCCACTTCTCTCTCTTCGGAAACGTTGGTATTCAGCCTTCCACTTCTCTCTCTTCGGCAACGTTGGCATTCAGCCTTTCCACTTCTCTCGCGTCGGCAACGTTGGCATTCAGCCTTTCCACTTCTCTCGCGTCGGCAACGTTGGCATTCAGCCTTTCCACTTCTCTCTCTTCGGCAACGTTGGCATTCAGCCTTTCCACTTCTCTCTCTTCGGCAACGTTGGCATTCAGCCTTTCCACTTCTCTCGCTTCGGCAACGTTGGCATTCAGCCTCTCCAGTTCTCTCGTTACGTCGAAGGGTATCGCGGTTTCTATTAAGAGATGTATTAATAGTATTCTGGGTAGCTATATCTACATGCATATATATAGCTATATATATATACATTCAATAGTATGTAGATATACCTATATATATTTCTGTATACATAATATATATGTATGTATATTACACTAGTGGTCTAGATCTTAATGTTATTGTTATTACGACTTATATATTTGCGATCTAAAATAGCTATCGTCATATGAAAATAAATTCTATAAAATTTTTAAACAGAAAAAATCTATTTCCTCCATAATCATATTAAAAAAAGTCTTTCTCTAAAGTGTAAATAACATTCATCATTGCCAAAGAACAATACAACGTATATGTCAAATGAAGAGGAAAGAGTGGAATGTAGCAATTCCTGAATCTTGCTAACAGATTGTCAGGGGTCACAACGAGACATGCAAGCAAGCGAGACTTACTGGGAACACAGCAGACGCAAGACCCACTGCCGCAGGTGCCCATTGTCAGCTCCTTCTTCGCCTTACACTTCCTCCGGCACTTAGGGAATACGAACACGACGGGTTCCTGGTACCAGTTATTGGGAAAAAATAAAAAGAACAATGATGGATCTGTTAAGGAGCATTTCTTATTTGAAGGCCGATGGGATGGGCATCCTATTAGCCTCCTCAAGTCTGAGGAACTTTGAGAATATCTCAGAAATTGTCGAACAGTGTTTTGTCTTCTTTTGAGTTTTCTTGGTTAGTTATTGGTTTTAAACTGAAGGTTGCTTTTGTAGCTTTTTATAATCAAGTCCTCTCTCTCTCTCTCTCTCTCTCTCTTCTCTCTCTATATATATATATATATATATAAATATATATATATATATACGTTATATATACATACATATGTATAGAATATATATATGTATATATATACAATATGACCTTTTTATTCGTAAGCTACAAATACCACTTAAATATCACATTCTCTACACCTTCAGAACAGCCTACGCCTACTGTGAACTATATCTCATACGAAACGATTCTATATGTATATATATATATATATATGTATATATATATATATATATATATATATATATATATATATATATATATATATGTGTGTCTGTGTGTGTATTTATTTTATCATGAGCAGCCCGTACGACTTTCAACCCTATACCTCTTCAAGTAATCATAAGCTAATTTTAAAACTCCAGTTGATTCAGAATGACTAAATTTCTACCCGACTCAGTACTCCAAGAGGAGAGTCACTTACCCCTATACTGTGTGAGACCTCAGCCGAATCACAGTGGTTCTTTTGGCATTTGAGAGGCTTCCCCCCAGGGGCCAGGCCAGGAAAACCCCCAAAGGGAAGTTCATGGGACTCACCGGAGTCCTCACCTCCAGACCGATCTCCATGTAATGAAAGAGAGACAAGATACAGAAGGAGAAATACCTATTTCATATCACAATGGCCCCTTAACATCTCCAGTGTCTAAATATCTAAATCATCCTTTTTATTAAAATCCAAAGGAAAATGAACGGAAAAAGTTCACTGTCCCGCGTGGGATTCGAACCCATGTAAATTGAAGATACAACCTTAGCCAACGAGATATTTTTTAAGAATTTAATTCAGTTCTTACTTACATGTATCAGGAAAATTCTGATACGATTTGACTGCAGCCAAAACAAACCTGAACAGACGAAGATTATAATGTAAATGCTCGATACATAGGTTAATATTCAGATGGTTACTTTAAATAATATATGCATCAAACTAAAAACAGAAAACCCTGAAGCTGAAAACCACCAGAGTCTAAACTGGCCATCCCTAAAATTCAATTCCAGTGAACGAAACTTATCATAGTTCCATCGAAGAAAAAATCCCATCAAATCATCAAAAAAGAAGGTGATCTATATAAATCCTCACCGCCTTCTTCTGTTTCTCCCTCTATCCTAGCTCCCATGTCATCAAAATAACCGCAAAGAAAACGGGATTATATTTTCCAAAACCTGTAATTACCTTTTATGCAGCAAATGCACTTGGAGCGGTAGCAGAGACCATCGGATCGTTCGTCAGTTCTGCAAGCGGTGCGGCAGAGACCCCAACAAGTCCTGAATGGTTCCCCTGGTCATCAATGCAGAAGGAAAAGCAAAATGAGTTGATTCATTATAGCAAGCATTAGGTCATTCGGGGTAAGGGTACTCTAACGATATAAAAGATATGTTATGTGTTCTTTTTCAACATGAAACAGTTTTATGTGAGGTTGCTTTCAGAGAGAACACTATAATTATAGGTAACGGTACCTACCTTCTTCATTACTGAACTATTGAATCGAAAAAAACAAAAAACTTATTTTGTGAATAGCGCGCGCGCGCACACACACACGCACACACACACACACACACACACACACACATATATATATATATATATATATATATATATATATATATATATATATCTGCATGTATCTATATCTGGATATGTACCCACGCATATATATGTATGTATGTATTCATAATTATATAATGTATATAATTCGTCCGTTTAATAGATATATATGTATATACATAAAGAGAGAGAGAAAGAGAGAGAGAGAGAAAGAATTGAATCTATTTACCTTCATAGTTCTGTGCTCCCAGAGGGTTAAAAGGACAAATATCCTGCAAAAAAGAAAAGAGAAACAACGATAAACAATGTCAACAATCCTCATTTATTTGGTATCTTACATATTCTTCATCTTCTTCTTCTTCTTGACAGTCATAGTATTGTTTCTAAGTTTAATGCAAGTGATCAAACATCAGGGTGCAAACTCACCAAGGGAAGCTTGGCTTCTGATGGCGAAACCAGCGCCAAAGTCAGCAGCAGGAAAGCCGACAGCAGCAGACTCCGTGATGCCATCGTAAATCGGCTGCCTTCGGGTGCGAAAACAAAAAAATCTTTGGAGTTAATTTGACTCTGAGTGGCTTCCTTCGAAGCACGACAAGCATTCCATCAATACAATAACGTTTCGAGTCGATTGTGCGATTGATTACCAGCTTACGCCGTCGCTAAATAACCGGCTTCCTTTGGAGGAAAAAGAGGACTCCGCTCATTCAGCTCATGATGTAAATTGAGTCACTTCCTTCGCGGCAACAAAAAAAAAATGATATCAGCTTATGACGACATAGACTCACACAGGAAACAGGTGTCACTGGCTAGAGGATATGCACAGTTATCTACGTAGGAACTATCATGAGTGTCTACAAGATTGAAAAAGAGTTCTAAGAAGAAAAAGAAACATTAGATTCGAGTAGCAAACGTATGCCTTCCCAGGGTAAGCCAAAACGAAGAAGAAGAAGAGAATTGCTTCTCTGATTCAGAGATGATAATGGAAAGTGATCGAGCACCTAAAGGCAAACGCTGAAGTTTTCGTTCTGCTAATATACTACAAGGCCGAGTCTCAGGGCCTTTGTCATATACTTGCAAAATAAAAATAAAAACAGCGGACATTATATTCAGTCATGTTTCGCAAAACTTAGATTTGGCAGACGCGTCAAAGTCCGATGTGTTGTTTAAAATGAAGTTTCAAAACCGAGTCAGTTAAATTATTTGACTAAGTTGACTTAAATATCCACAATGCCCCTGACACACAACAAGAAACTTTTCCTTTGCAGTATCCAAAGGATAACAATAAATTCGCGAAAAACACGAATACGGAACCTACTGAAGCAGTACCTGTACGATACGAACCTAAGTCTTCACTGCCAGGAGTACGATGCAACTGTGTAGGTGCCGGGCCGGGAGAGAATTTATATACACGCAATCACGCTCTGCACTCAAAGGCAAAATCGCAGGTAACTAAAAGCTGGTTTTACTGAAAATGACTCAACGTCAATTAAGGATTGATCCATCGCCTCATCAGGAGTTGTAAAATATTATGTGCTTGGAAGGCCCATTGAGTCTTCAGTAACTGCTTAGTCGATGCCATCTCAACTGTGCCATTTACATTAAGTGTCGGCGCAGGTTAATGAGGCAAAAGCTTTAGAGAGGTATGGCAAACTTTATTTACTGACGTCTGCGGTTTATTGATGAACAATATATATCCGTCCCTCAAGCACACACACACACAAATATGTAATGTACATACATATACGTGTAATATATATATATATATATATATATATATATATATATATATATATATATATATATATAATCTTCATACCACGACGATGGGATTATGTCTATGCATGAAGTATAATCCCCAGGAGAAAAGAGAGTATAAGACTCTCGAACAGCTCGAGAAAGGTTTTGAATGTCCTATCACCAAATCGTTGAATAGTTCTCTCATTTAATTTTTCCGAATAGTTCATTCTTGACCAATTGCTTATGATCGGAACAACCTTTCAGTTTTAGTTTCTTTCCCTGTGAGAAAAAAAATTATTTTATGGTTGTTCTGTTCAGTTATAAAGTTAGGTCTATCTTACTTTAACCTGACCACTGAGCTGCTTAACAGCTCTCCTAGGGGTGGCCGGAAGAATTAGATATTTTTACTTGGCTAGGAACTAATTGGTCACAGCTTATTGTGGGATCCGAGCCACATCATATCGAGAGATACATTTCTATCGCCAGAAATAAATTCCTCTGATTCCGCGTTGGCCGAGCCGAGAATCGAACTTCCGACCACCGGATTGCTACCCGAGCACGAAAACCACTTGTCAAATGAGGAACGTATTCAGTTATGATAAAGCTCTAGAAGAGGCCTGGTGGAAGGCGAAATTATCGAGCTAATAGAGTGTTTGATTCTCTTTTCTCCTGTGGACTTTATTGACGCATGCATATATATATATATATATATATATATATATATATATATATATATATACACTATATACATTCGTATATAGTCATGTATTATGTATGTATAGAGAAGCAAAGCCACAGACATAAAGAAAAGGTAGGTTATTATATAATAATTAATAATAATATATATATAATAATATATATATATATAATATTATATATATGTATATATATATATATATATATATATATATATATATAATATATATAATAATATATATATAGGCTATGCAGGTATATCACATACATCCATTCAGGAAATCGCAGACAGCACCATCAGAAGAAACATTTATTTGAGACGTTTCGCACATACATTGTGCATCTACAGTCTGCTGAGATAAAAACACATATATATTAATATTAAATAAGAGCAGGATTCATAATATAGTAAAAAAAATACAAGACTAAAAATTAACTTGAAATTGACAGTAAGGACTGAAAATTGACATGTAAAACGGAAAAGTAAAAAGTACAAATAAAAAACAAATACCAAGACGCAACCAACCATTAGTTGAGAAGGAAGGAGGTAGAATGACTAGACTTGGGCAAGAAGTTAAAACGTTGACTATGCCAGATAAAGCGGAGAAGTCATATGAAACTCCACTATTCAATGAGGGAACAGTTTAATATATAATGACTCTAGAGTGGTTAGGTAATCAGAGTCATTAACTGAGCCTAAAATAGAGAAGTGTTGTTTCTTAACCTCTATCTTGCAATTGATTGCGGGAATGTTTATGTTTGAGTTGTCGAGCCATGCCCATGACTGCAGTATCTCATCTGCAGCAGCCTCCTAGTCAATCCAACGTAAATTCCGGGACATCCCGGGCACGTAAATTTGTATACCTCATTGAATAGTGGAGTTTCATCTTCTCCGCTTTATCTGGCATAGTCAACGTTTTAACTTCTTGCCCAAGTCTAGTCATTCTACTTCTTCCTT
>NC_087211.1:73982560-73984795 GCF_015104395.2 Macrobrachium nipponense | reverse complement strand
AAGGAAGAAGTAGAATGTTGTGTGTGTGCAAGAAACGCGGGTGGAAAGGAAATAAAGCTAAAGAGTTGGGAGATGGATATAAGCTATATTATATGGAGCAAATAAACAAGGTAGAAATGGAAGTTGGCATAGTACTGTCTAGTGAACTAAAGAACTCGGTAATAGAAGTGCATAGAAAGAATGACCGTATCATCAGATTGAAGATATGTTATGGAGAGAGATTCTGAATATTATAAGCGCATATGCACCACAAGTTGGTTGCAACAGAAGAAGAGAAGGGAAATTTCTGGAGAGACATGGATGGAATAATGCAAGAACTGGAAGAGCATGAGAGGGTGATAGTTGGGGCAGATTTGAATGGCCATGTCGGAAGTGAAAATGAGGCGATTGGGCGGGTGCATGGGGCCATGGAATTGGGGAGAGAAACCCAGAAGGAGAGAGTGTAGTGGACTTTGCTGTTGTCATTCGACATGGCAATAGTAAACACATTTTTTTGAGAAGAAAAGGGAACACCTAATAACATATAGGAGTGGGGAGAGATTCCCAAATAGACTATTCTTGATATAAAAGGATAAATCTGGTGGAGGTCAAGAACTGCAAGTTATTTCCAGGCGACCATGTAGCCCCCCAACACAGGCTGCTATGTATGGACTTGAAGTTGAAAATGGAGGAAGAAAACAAAGCTAAAGGGATAAGGAAAATTAAATGGTACGAATTACAGAAGGAAGGGGATAAGAAGAGAGAGTTTAAGAGGAGGGTTTTGGAGGATATTGATATAGGGATTGAAAGATGTTCAAGAATGGTGGGCCACGAAATGCAGCAGTAATAAGAAGGCATGGAAAGGAGCTGCTAGGAGAGACATCTGGTATCATATTGGGAAGAAAGGATAGTTGGTGGTGGGATGAAGACATTGAGAAAGTAGTAAAAGATAAGAAGGAGGCAAAGAAAAGATGGGAAGAGTCACAGTCAGTGGCAGACAGAAATAGGTACAGAGAGAAAAACAAGGGGTGAAAAAGGTGGTAGCCAAGCTAAAGCAAAAGTGTATGAGATGTGTATAATGAGCCTGGGGACAAAGGAAGGATTAAAGAAGATGATGAAGCTATCAAAGGCTAGAAAATAAGAGCACCAAAGATATAACACACATCAAACAAATAAAGAATCAAGAGGGTGTAGTGCTTAGAAAGGAGGAAGACATTGTGAAGAGATGGAAAGAATATTTCGAACAGTTGTTAAATGAAGAAAATAATAGACTAATAAGAGAGGATGGGCAAGTGAACATTGGCATGGTAATGAGGTTTTCTAGGCAAGATGGTACTAAATGCACTGAGAAGATGAAGAATGGGAAGGCAACCGGACCAGACATGATCCCGGTGGAGGCATGGAAGCATTAGGAGATGAAGGAGTGGATATACTGTACGATCTTATGATAAAGATCCTTGAACAGGAAAAGATAACCAAATGAGTGGCGTGGGAGTATATTGATCCCAATTTTTAAAGGGAAAGGCGATGTCCAAGAGTGTGGTAATTATAGGGGCATTAAATTGATGTCCCACACTTTGAAGATACTGGAAAGGATGATAGATGCTAGACTGAGAGAAGAAGTACAAATAGGTAAAGAGCAGATGGGATTTATGAAGGAAGGGGAACAACAGATGGTATATTTTTGTCTGAGGCAAAATAATGGAGAAATTCGGGGAAAGGAAAGACAAAGGGACCCTACATTAGGTATTCATTGACCTTGAAAAGGCTTATGACAGAGTCCCGAGACAAGAGGTATGGAGGAGCCTGAGGGAGAAGATGGTGCCAGAGAAGTATGTGCGATTGATACAAGAGATGTACCGGAATGTATTTACCAGAGTGAGGAGCAGTGTTGGGGAGACAGAAGGTTTTGAGGTGAGAGTAGGATTACACCAGGGGTCGGCTCTGAGCCATTTATCTTTAACATAGTGATGGATGTTATAATAGAGGAGTAAGGGAGACAGTACCATGGAACATATTGTATGCGGATGATATTGTTTCTGTGTGCAGAGAGCAGGGAAGATCTGGAAGTGAAATTGGAAAGATGGAGACGAAGTACTGGAGGACAGAGGAATGAGAATAAGTAGATCCCAGACCAGAATGAAAATATGTACCACCACTGAGGGGATGATAGAGAAAGTATTCAGCTTGGTGGAGAGCAAATAAGGAGAGTTGATAATTTTAAGTATTTGGGATCTTTTGTTAACGCTGGAGGAA
>NC_087211.1:73962560-73977560 GCF_015104395.2 Macrobrachium nipponense | reverse complement strand
AGTTTAGACTCTGGTGGTTTTCAGCTTCAGGGTTTTCTGTTTTTACTTTGATGCAGATATTGTTTAAAGTAACAATCGAATCTTAACATATGTATCGAGCATTTACATTATAATCTTCGTCTGTTTCAGGTTGTCTTGGCTGAAGTCAAATCGTATCAGAATTTTCCTGATACATGTAAGTAAGAACTGAATTAAATTCTTAAAAAATATCTCGTTGGCTAAGGTTGTATCTTCAATTTACATGGGTTCGAATCCCACGCGGGACAGTGAACTTTTTCCGTTCATTTTCCTTTGGATTTTAATAAAAAGGATGATTTAGATATTTAGACACTGGAGATGCTAAGGGGCCATTGGGATATGAAATAGGTATTTCTCCTTCTG
The DNA here is from genome assembly GCF_015104395.2 of Macrobrachium nipponense. Classification (NCBI taxonomy): domain Eukaryota; kingdom Metazoa; phylum Arthropoda; class Malacostraca; order Decapoda; family Palaemonidae; genus Macrobrachium; species Macrobrachium nipponense. The sequence goes on along the minus strand of NC_087211.1, from coordinate 73,977,179 downwards.
TATCTTGTCTCTCTTTCATTACATGGAGATCGGTCTGGAGGTGAGGACTCCGGTGAGTCCCATGAACTTCCCTTTGGGGGTTTTCCTGGCTTGGCCCCTGGGGGGAAGCCTCTCAAATGCCAAAAGAACCACTGTGATTCGGCTGAGGTCTCACACAGTATAGGGGTAAGTGACTCTCCTCTTGGAGTACTGAGTCGGGTAGAAATTTAGTCATTCTGAATCAACTGGAGTTTTAAAATTAGCTTATGATTACTTGAAGAGGTATAGGGTTGAAAGTCGTACGGGCTGCGCATGATAAAATAAATACCCACACACACCACACACACACATATATATATATATATATATATATATATAATATATATATATATATATATATATATATATATACATATCTATATATATATATATATATATATATATATATATATATATATATATATATATATATATATATACATATAGAATCGTACCGTATGAGATATAGTTCACAGTAGGCGTAGGCTGTTCTGAAGGTGTAGAGAATGTGATATTTAAGTGGTATTTGTAGCTTACGAATAAAAAGGTCATATTGTATATATATCATATATATATTCTATACATATGTATGTATATACGTATTGATATATATATATATATATATATATATATATATATATATAGAGAGAGAGAGAGAGAGAGAGAGAGAAGCTTGATTATCAAAAGCTACAAAAGCAACTTCAGTTTAAAACCAATAACTAACCAAGAAAACTCAAAAGAAGACAAAACACTGTTCGACAATTTCTGAGATATTCTCAAAGTTCCTCAGACTTGAGGAGGCTAATAGGATGCCCATCCCATCGGCCTTCAAATAAGAAATGCTCCTTAACAGATCCATCGATTGTTCTTTTTATTTTTTTCCCAATAACTGGTACCAGGAACCCGTCGTGTTCGTATTCCCTAAGTGCCGGAGGAAGTGTAAGGCGAAGAAGGAGCTGACAATGGGCACCTGCGGCAGTGGGTCTTGCGTCTGCTGTGTTCCCAGTAAGTCTCGCTTGCTTGCATGTCTCGTTGTGACCCCTGACAATCTGTTAGCAAGATTCAGGAATTGCTACATTCCACTCTTTCCTCTTCATTTGACATATACGTTGTATTGTTCTTTGGCAATGATGAATGTTATTTACACTTTAGAGAAAGACTTTTTTTAATATGATTATGGAGGAAATAGATTTTTTCTGTTTAAAAATTTTATAGAATTTATTTTCATATGACGATAGATATTTTAGATCGCAAATATATAAGTCGTAATAACAATAACATTAAGATCTAGACCACTAGTGTAATATACATACATATATATTATGTATACAGAAATATATATAGGTATATCTACATACTATTGAATGTATATATATATAGCTATATATCATTGAGCTACAAATTTCCTTTAATATCTAAATTCACTCTACTTCGGAATTGATATATTTTTCCTATATGTACCGAAGGGGAATTTTTTTAGTTGATAACAATTTCGCCCCCACATGGGATCGAACCACTGTCCAAGTGGACGGGGACGAAATCAGGACCCAGTGACGCTATCAAGTCAGCTAACAGAGACGCTATAAGTTCATATCGATTCTGACCTTACAAATCACCCTCGAACTCGGTGTATTCGTAATTAGAATCGATATGAAACCCCGTCTACCATGTTAGCCAATTTGAGCGTTTGAAACACGTAGCCGTTATTATGAATAATCATCACATCGAACCGTGATTCATATTTATATATCATTGAGCTACAAATTTCCTTTAAATATCTAAATTCACTCTACTTCGGAATTGATATTATTTTTCATATATGTACCGAAGGGGAATTTTTTTTAGTTGATAACAATTTCGCCCCCACATGGGATCGAACCACTGTCCAAGTGGACGGGCGGACGAAATCAGGACCCAGTGACGATATCAAGTCAGCTAACCAGAGACGCTATAAGTTCATATCGATTCTGACCTTACAAATCACCCTCGAACTCGGTGTATTCGTATTAGAATCGATATGAAACCCCGTCTACCATGTTAGCCAATTTGAGCGTTGAAACACGTAGCCTTATTATGAATATCATCACATCGAACCGTGATTCATTTATATATCATTGAGCTACAAATTTCCTTTAATATCTAATTCACTCTACTTCGGAATTGATATATTTTCATATATGTACCGAAGGGGAATTTTTTTTAGTTGATAACAATTTCGCCCCCACATGGGAAATCGAACCACTGTCCAAGTGGACGGGACGAAATCAGGCACCCAGTGACGCTATCAAGTCAGCTAACAGACGCTATAAGTTTCATATCGATTCTGACCTTACAAATCACCCTCGAACTCGGTGTATTCGTAATTAGAATCGATATAAGAAACCCCGTCTACCATGTTAGCCAATTTGAGCGTTTGAAACACGTAGCCTTATTATGAATAATCATCACATCGACCGTGATTCATTTATATATTCATTGAGCTACAAATTTCCTTTAATATCTAAATCACTCTACTTCGGAATTGATATTTTCATTTTCATATATGTACCGAAGGGGAATTTTTTTTTAGTTGATAACAATTTCGCCCCCACATGGGATCGAACCACTGTCAAGTGGACGGGGACGAAATCAGGACCCAGTGACGCTATCCAAGTCAGCTAACAGAGACGCTATAAGTTCATATCGATTCTGACCTTACAAATCACCCTCGAACTCGGTGTATTCGTAATTAGAATCGTTATGAAACCCCGTCTACCATGTTAGCCAATTTGAGCGTTTGAAACACGTAGCCTTATTATGAATAATCATCACATCGAACCGTGATTCATTTATATATCATTGAGCTACAATTTTCTTTAATATCTAAATTGCACTCTACTTCGGAATTGATATATTTTCATATATGTACCGAAGGGGAATGTTTTTTTAGTTGATAACAATTTCGCCCCCACATGGATCGAACCACTGTCCAAGTGGACGGGGACGAAATCAGGACCCAGTGACGCTATCAAGTCAGCTAACAGAGACGCTATAAGTTCATATCGATTCTGACCTTACAAATCACCCTCGAACTCGGTGTAATATTCGTAATTAGAATCGATATGAAACCCCGTTCTACCATGTTAGCCAATTTGAGCGTTTGGAAACACGTAGCCTTATTATGAAGAACTCATCACATCGAACCGTGATTCATTTATATATCATTGAGCTACAAATTTTCCTTTAATATCTAAATTCACCTCTACTTCGGAATTGATATATTTTCATATATGTACCGAAGGGGAATTTTTTTTAGTGATAACAATTTCGCCCCCACATGGGATCGAACCACTGTCCAAGTGGACGGGGACGAAATCAGGACTAGTGACGCTATCTAATTACGAATACACCGAGTTCGAGGGTGATTTGTAAGGTCAGAATCGATATGAACTTATTGCGTCTCTGTTAGCTGACTTGATAGCGTCACTGGGTCCTGATTTCGTCCCGTCCACTTGGACAGCGGTTTTGGCGATCCCATGTGGGGGCGAAATTGTTATCAACTAAAAAAATTCCCTCGGTACATATATGAAATATATCAATTCCGAAGTAGAGTGAATTTAGATATTAAAGGAAAATTTGTAGCTCAATGATATAAATGAATCACGGTTCGATGTGATGATTATTCATAATAAGGCTACGTGTTTCAAACGCTCAAATTGGCTAACATGGTAGACGGGGTTTCATATCGATTCTCAATTACGAATATCACCGAGTTCGAGGGTTGATTTGTAAGGTCAGAAATCGATATGAACTTATAGCGTCTCTGTTAGCTGACTTGATAGCGTCACTGGGTCCTGATTTCGTCCCCGTCCACTTGGGACAGTGGTTCGATCCCATGTGGGGGCGAAATTGTTATCAACTAAAAAAATTCCCCTTCGGTACATATATGAAAATATATCAATTCCAAAGTAGAGTGAATTTAGATATTAAAGGAAATTGTAGCTCAATGATATATAAATGAATCACGGTTCGATGTATGATTATTCATAATAAGGCTACGTGTTTCAAACGCTCAAATTGGCTAACATGGTAGACGGGTGGGGTTTCATACGATTATAATTACGAATACACCGAGTTCGAGGGTGATTTGTAAGGTCAGAATCGATATGAACTTATAGGCGTCTCTGTTAGTTTTTCTGACTTTGATAGCGTCACTGGGTCCTGATTTCGTCCCCGTCCACTTGGACAGTGGTTTCGATCCCATGTGGGGGCGAAATTGTTATCAACTAAAAAAATTCCCCTTCGGTACATATATGAAAATATATCAATTCCGAAGTAGAGTGAATTTAGATATTAAAGGAAATTTGTAGCTCAATGATATATAAATGGAATCACGGTATTCGATGTGATGATTATTCATAATAAGGCTACGTGTTTCAAACGCTCAATGGCTAACATGGTAGACGGGGTTTCATATCGATTCTAATTAACGAATACACCGAGTTCGAGGGTGATTTGTAAGGTCAGAATCGATATGAAACTTATAGCGTCTCTGTTAGCTGACTTGATAGCGTCACTGGGTCCTGATTTCGTCCCCGTCCACTTGGACAGTGGTTCGATCCCATGTGGGGGCGAAATTGTTATCAACTAAAAAAATTCCCCTTCGGTACATATATGAAAATATATCAATTCCGAAGTAGAGTGAATTTAGATATTAAAGGAAATTTGTAGCTCAATGATATATAAATGAATCACGGTTCGATGTGATGATTATTCATATATATAGCTATATATATGCATGTAGATATAGCTACCCAGAATACTATTAATACATCTCTTAATAGAAACCGCGATACCCTTCGACGTAACGAGAGAACTGGAGAGGCTGAATGCCAACGTTGCCGACGCGAGAGAAGTGGAAAGGATGAATGCCAACGTTGCCGACGCGAGAGAAGTGGATAGGCAGCAGAGCAACGTTGCCGACGCGAGAGAAGTGGAAAGGCTGAATGCCAACGTCACCGATGCGAGAGAAGTGGAAAGGTTGAATGCCAACGTTGCCGAAGAGAGAGAAGTGGAAAGTCTGAATGCCAACGTTGCCGAAGCGAGAGAAGTGGAAAGGCTGAATGCTAACGTTGCCGATGCGAGAGAAGTGGAAAGTCTGAATGCCAACGTTGCCGAAGCGAGAGAAATGGAAAGGCTGAATGCCAACGTTGCCGACGCGAGAGAAATAGAAAGGCTGAATGCCAACGTTGCCGAAGCGAGAGAAATGGAAAGGCTGAATGCCAACGTTGCCGAAGCGAGAGAAATGGAAAGGCTGAATGCCAACGTTGCCGACGCGAGAGAAATGGAAAGGCTAAATGCCAACGTTGCCGATGCGAGAGAACTGGAGAGGCCGAATAGCAACGTTGAGATGTTTAGCGTGAGAAGATCCGTCCAAGAAGACGATGATGACGATGATGATAATGATGAAATGATTAGGGATGATAGGGGACTCGCCTAAGATGATGATGAAACGATTATGGGTGGGAGGGCACTCGCATAATGATGATGACGATGATGTTGATGATGATGAAATGATCAGGGCGGGGGGAGGGAACCCGCCCAAGTAGTTATAATTTCTAAGAGATGTAATTTCAGTAGAAGATGTAATTATTCGCTAAAGGAAATGTAATTCCTTTATGAGTCCTACTAATTTTGATTTCAATAAAGGTGATGCATTCATCTGTCGCGTCTCACTTCATGCCAGTAATATAAATCGCCTGCAGAGTTTACGTTTGTTTAAATAGGCGCAATTCTACTAAAGCACGTTCCAAATATATAAACATATATAAACATATATATATATATATATATTATATATATATATATATATATATATATATATATATATATATATATATTTACGGGTATGTATACATGAATATTTATATATCTAGATAATCTAATAAATGGAATATACATATAAATCCAGAAATAGATAACTATGTAAATATAAATATATTCATGCATAATATATATATATATATATATATATATATATATATATATATATATATTATTCTATATATATATATATATATACATACATACATACGTATATATGACGTCAGAATTTCTTTTCACTTTTCATTTGGATCTTCGGCTTAGTAGTAACAGGTGAATCCTAAAAGTGTGAACGAAATCGAGGAGTTAAGAGGGTTTTCTAGTTATTAAAATCAAACGCACGCATACATTATATACATATTAATATATACTTTAAGATAAGATGGAAAGCATGTCAAAAGACAAACAGTAAACTCTTCAAGAGGACCAACCATCAGAGATATATTAGAAGACTGACAAGGCTGCATCAGGTCGGTCGACGGGAAAATGAGTTGAATTGAATGTAGAATTGAGGTCAAATGCCAAACACTGGGACCCATGAGGTCATTCAGCGCTGAAATGGAAATTGGCGGTAAAAGGTTTGAAAGGTGTAAAACCTCAAAGCAGTTGCACTATGAATCAATTGTTATGTGGAAAGTAAGATGGAAGAAAGAGAATATGAATGGAGGTAGAGTAAAAGGAATGAAAGGGGGCTGCAGCCAGGGACCGAAGGCACGTTGCAAAGAACCTTAAAGTAATGTCTACAGTGCCCCGTCTGAGGTCGGAGTGTATGGATGGCTCAAGAGAGGTAGAGGGGAATAGAGGCAGACTGCTTGTTTGAAGGGAACAGAAGAAGCTTAATGAGTAAATGACTCGGTTGCATTTTCCCGAAATGTAAACGAGTATTGAGACCTTTCCCTAAAAAAAGTGGGACGCCATATCTCGAAAACTAACGATAGAATTATCTTGAAAATAATTTCATATGTCTCCCACACCCGAATAACTGCACATATGCTGTCCTAAGCTAACGGAGCTGGTGCAATACTAGCACAACGCCTCAGTGGCGTGGTTGGTATGGTGCTGGCGTGCCACCTCGGTGGCCGCGAGTTCGATTCTCGGGCATTCCACTGAGGGGTGAGAGATGTGTATTTTTGGTGATAGAAGTTCACTCTCGACGTGGTTCGGAAGTCACGTAAAGCCGTTGGTCCCGTTGCTGAATAACCACAGGTTCCATGCAACGTAAAAACACCACACAAACAAACAAAGCAATACTAGCACGCATCTCAGGAATTTGCTACTCGGTCATGGCCAAAAGTTGCTGGTCAGATGCCCCGCCAAACATCTCAACGTCCTAATTCTGGATTTCGTGTTTGCATTTCGTGGTGTGCTCTCTGATGTTCGAGAACTCAGGAGACGAGAGTAGTTTGTTGCCCGTTCTGTCACTGACCACAATATATGGCTGTCAATCCGGATCTTGAGTAACCGTAGTCTGGATCCGATAGAGTCCTCGATGACATCGGGAACGGGTAACCTTATAAAACACACCAGAGGCCACCAGTGGACGCACACGGTCTTTAAAACTGAACAGGCGACCTATGGCTAAAGGGTTTGTTGGGGGTAACGTTCACTTTTATAGCTGGAACATGACTATACTCTGTTTTTTTCCGTCTGTCCACCCGCCTGTGGTGTTTGCGTATGGTAACACTGCGTCCCGGGCTTTAGATAACTACACTATGCGTAAGTTTTAGGTAAATAAAAGGATATCTGGGTGTACATTTGCAACTGAAAAGTGTCTTAATAATTTACTGTATGCGAATTACACCGTTAATATTCGAAATAGGATATTGTTGAATGTAAGCTGAATGTAACTATCTAAAGCCCGGGACGCAGTGTTACCATACGTAAACACCACAGGCAGGTGGACAGATGGAAAAAAACCGAGTCTAGATATGAGTTTGCTGAGGTCTTTGAATAATGAGTTGCAACGATTGAATGGGAAACTGGCGGAGAAAGGTGTCTTTAGAACATCAGGTACACACTATAGATCTATAGAGCCAATTTGATGGATAGCAGTTACTGATAAAATACTGTTGGAGGTATGTGATATCCTAGCGTAATGCCTTTCCGGTGGAGGTCAAGGAATAAGCTCGACGAAGCAAGGTCATTATGGAATTCCGCTTAAAATCATGACAACAATGACTACTGGGACTGGTGCCAATCCGGTGAAGACTTTTTCTTCTTATGCACTGATGTGTGAAGTCCTTCTTGGTGGCGTGTGGCAAGAATGTCCAAGGAAGGAAGCCGGTTCCCGAGTTCGCGCTCTGCAGTAAATTTGATGTTGGGAGGATACCTTTCGGAGTCAAAACTTGTTCTAAAAAGAGCGAAGGTATCCTCAACGTACCTTTTGGAAGATAACAGAAGTTAACTGGGTTGCAGGGTGTCGAGCGTCTGCTCTTCCAGCGAGCGCATGAAGATACCTACGAATATAGGGCCAAGTGGAGAGCCCATGGCCATGCCATCGATTTGGCTGTGAGCATTTCCATGAAGAGGAAAGACGGTGTCCAGCATTGCTAGGTCTAACGATTGTTTAAAAATCAGATTGTTCAAATCCATCCAAATCAGTATCATTATTAGGAAAAAGTTCATCAACGATAACAGGAATGGTTTGGTTAACAGGTACATTGTTAAAAAGAGATGTCACATCGAAACTTACCATAATTATATTAGTTGTGAGTCATACACACACAAACACACACACACACACATATATATATATATACATATATATATATATTTATGTATATTTATGTATACATACATATATATATATAGATATATATATATATATATATGTGTATATATTATATATATAGTTGTGAGTCATACATACACACACAAATACACACACACATATATGCATAATATATATATATATATAGTATACATATATATATCTATATAATATATATATATATATATATATATATATATAGATATATATATATATATATTATATATATATATATATATATATGTAATATTATATATATATGTACATATATAGAAGTATATACATATATAACCTACATATATAGTTGAATCTTTACTTGACTCATAGCTAATTTGAAGTAGTACATTGACTGAAACCTCAAAGATATCATGTTATAGGACAAGGAAGAATTAAGGAAATCCCTGCTATTCATTCACATTACCTTAAAGAATGTCTGTTTATATCTTTCTCTTACATACTTCTAATTCCTCACCCATGTATGAACTGGGGAAATCAGGGTCAGTCTCTTTGGATCTGACTCAGTCAACCAGCACTTCATTTCCTTCCGATATTTTCTTATCTGATGGCATCGTTTGAGGTGATTATTTTTACTTATCTTTATTTCTCACTTTTCTCAGACTTATTCTCTTTTTCTTAGCTCTTTTAGGACTTATTTTTTTAAATATATTTTTTCTTTATATGGATCATTTCCTTTTTTCAGTTTGAAAGGGATCTGTGATAAATTTGTAACTTCGTGATTATTATCACTATCATTATCACCTTCCTGGGAGTTTATAAACAAGAAAAATCTGTATAGGGCTAATTGTATGTCAGTGGCTGACAAGGGTTTGAAGGGTATAGCTGGATGATGGAAAGGCTCCAACGGAATTGGTGAGTTTGTATATGGTCAAGTTGATAGAGGTGGCTATAAGTGTGACGGGGTTAGGTATACTGCTCAGGAGAAATGCTGGGTTAGTAAAGATGACTGACTTGATATGAGAATTGAATGGAATGGAATATAAAATGAGGCCAAAGGCCAAGTGCTGGGACCTATGAGGTCATTCAATGTTAAACAGGAAATTAAGAGTAAGAAGGTTACACAAGTGCAACAGGAGGAAAACCTCACAGTTGCCCCATGAAACAATCATCAGGACAGGGTGGAAAGAAAGATGGAAAAAAAGAGAACATGAAAGGAGGGATAGTAAAAGGAATGGAAAGGGCTGCAGCTTGGGGCTGAGGGAGACGCTTTGAAGAACCTTAAGTGATGCCTACAGTCAACATGCGAGGTGCACTGATGGCGTTATTCCCTACTGGGATATGAGGACAAAGTTGAGATTGAGATGGTATGAACATGAGGTAAGAATGAGGGACGAGGACGGAGTGAAGGGTAGAAGGTCTAGAAGGAAGCAAAGGATTAGGTGGTGTGGTGAAGTGAGGGAGGATTTGGAGAAGGTTCAACGGAGGGAAATCCTATCGACAGAAATGGTTGGAGAAGAATCATTGGGGCAACCAACCCCTTAGCCTAGGGATTGCAGTGGCAAAGAAGTGGAAAAGAAGCTATGACTCAGTATACCAGGGAAGATATTTCATAGGATTTTGACTGAGAAAGTAGGACAGATGAAAGAGAGATTGCTGAGGGGAAGAATGGTGGTGATCATTTTGATGGTATGCATCACAGATATGACGACCATTCTGGCGACGAGTATCTCTAAGGCAAAGCGAAGCACATTCACCACTCAGCTTATTAGAAAGATGGTGATAATAATGATTATTATAACAATGGCAAACCCGGCGATGATTATTTTTTTCATGACGAAAATCGCCAAAACCAAACTTGAATGGGCACATACTTCAGTCTCTTATACCGACCTGGTCAATGAACTTAGAGAACGCTATGCTAGAAAAAAAAATTATAAATTAACATCTCATTGAAGAGACGACATTCGTCAAACATGGGTTTGAAGGTCAAAATCGAGTTGCTATCAATAGATATGCAAAAACATACCTTCCATGTTGTCACATGTCAATATGTTACAGGAAACACGAGCAAGTACTCGTTAGAGTAAGAGAGCCAATCATGAACACACTCGCAAATGGACATCTCCATATTGAAATATTCATCGGTCTAAGCCTTCGCGGCGGTCACTGATCTCCGTTCTTTTCTGTTATTTAAGCTTCTGCCTCCACCTAACTAGCATCAGAAAAGGAGTTGATCTTCTGGCATAAGGGTTCTCCTTATTAGGTTGAGGCTTAGTCCAAGTATCAACTCTTCCGGTCAATTCCTAGTAATAACTCTTCAGATCAGTTCCAAGCACTAGCTTTTACAAGAACCAACTCTTCCTCTGAAAGTTCCAAGTAATAGCTCTGTTGGTCAGTCTCGATGACTGACTTATAAATGCTCCAAGTCCAAGATCTTATTATAAGAACCAACTCTTTCCTGTGCCGATTTCTCTTAAAGTTCTAAGCACAACTCTTGGTAAGTCCCAAGTCATATTTTCTCAAAACACTAAACTCTTCTTATCAATTCCAAGTCATAAATCTTACAAAAAACAACTTTTCATCGTATTATCTGTAATCTCTGATAATTTAGGAAAATCCATGAACGCACTATCAGTAACTGCTCTGCATCAGTTAACTCTGAATAAAATGCCAAGGCGTCGCCCTGTAACTATAAAGACAGAAAATTGATGCATCCAAACTTTTCTGCAAATTGGCCACCAATTTAACTTTCTTCAGTCATGCTACTACACTCCCTCACCGGTAAACGGTTTCAGCATTTCACTTGTCACCTTGGACGCCATATAATGTCTAGATAGCTTGCAATCTCCTATCTTATTACGATGGAAGAACTGCCACACAATTAACTTCACAACTTTAACTTCTCTGAGAGTTCCAAAACTAACTCTTCCGGTCGTTCCAAGCACTAAGTCTTATGATAATTTTGACAAGTAACCCTAAAGAAACAAATGATAAATTACAGCACTCAGTGATTAGTGATGTGAAACGAGCAGATACAAATTGTTGACAAGCTTCAAATAATAAATTTCAGAGCTCAGTATGATAATAACACTGTTGAGAAAGGGTTTAATCTACACAGAATTACCATTAGAAGATCTAGAAATTGATCTGTAGTTATGATATGAATTCAGTTTCATACCCCTGCAAGACTCCATTATGCTATCAGTAACCCAGTTTTTAACAAGATATGCACTAACTCGCATAAAATTTTCAGAAAAATGGGTAACTCCATGAGAAATAGTGAATTATGATTTATTTTACAACAGTGTTATTTCATGGTGTTCCTTTTGTAATTTTGCCGTAGCCTAAGGTTATGAAGAATAGGTAAGATTATAGATGATATCAAGATGAAAGGAGTAAGTGTATGTAGCTTTTAGAACAGTGTGAAAGGTGAGCACTACTGGAATTTTTCCTAAATCCTACATTATTTTGTGATTTTTCTTCATGCTAAGTAAGTAGTACTGAATTATTAAAGCGTGTACTTGCACAGACATCACATTATGATATAACCTCTTAGTCATTTACTGTAAAAATCAAATGAATTATCCCAGAACAGTTACTGCAACTCATGAACCAGTACAAATATTTCTCTAGAAGCATTTGGCAACCCTTACCACCGAGGGCTGAGGTCTATGTTGAAGCTCGAGCGGAAAGCACTTTGCAGCCTGATTTAAGGAAAACTAACTTGAGATATATCTTTTATTTCAGGGTCTAGAACGCTTCTAGGAATTTCCTGTTCATCATGGAAGGAAAACGGCTGTTTCTGGCCTTAATTGTAGTTGCTTTTATTTCCACAACTGCTGCTATGTCACCGTTCAGGAATCATGTAAGTTGCTATATATATATTCATGTTTAAACTTACCTTCTCGTATCATCCATCACCTTATTGAGCCTGAAAGAGAATGGTAACAAGGCGTGATACGACTTCCAGCTTACTCGGGATGCGTGCAAGATTTTCCCCCTCACTCAGAAGTTGTAGAGATTATATGCCTAACTTTTAACATAAGGTAAAACGTGCTAAAATCTACAGTCAAGTAGAGACTTGTTTCACCAACGAAAATTAAAATAAATATGTTATATTTGATTAAAAATCATCATATTTCTGTACTGTTTAACTTCCACATTATTTATTTTTCACATTTTCATTTTAATAAATAAATTATAAATAGCCTATCCTAAAATTCCTATATTCAGTTTTTACATGTTTTGGACTGTAAAGATACTTTGTAATTTCGGTTAGGGTCAGAATCTGTTTAAGTTTGTGACCGTGTGATATCCGATAATCCTGGATTATCCCTTTTAATTTTACCCTTTTGATAATTAACCATCTGGCATTCCTGATCTTGTTTGTACCTGAGGCCTTCCTCTCCAATTGTACTTTAGTAGCTCCTTGACGATGTCTGAATAAAGACGAAAGCGATTGGATTTCTGACTATCATTTTCCCGTGGTATTCGCTTATATATATATATATATATATATATAATATATATATATATATATATAAAATATATATATATGTTTATATACAATATAGAATAAAAATTGTGTAACAAACGTGAATATATATATATATATATATATATATATATTATATATCTATATATAGATATAAATATATATTTTATATATACAATTTATAGAATAAAAAAATTGGTGTTAACAAACGTGAATATATAATTATATATATATATTTTTAATAATATTTTATATATATATATATATATATATATATATATAAATGAAATTTGTAACAAACATGAATTCTTGATATTCTCACTTCACTCAGGATTACCTTTCGTCCCTTGACCCTAGACCTATTCACGCTATTCTAGCTTCATTCAGGATTATCCCTGGATCCACCCTGGATATTTGAGCTTCATTCAGGATTAACTTCGTTCCTAAACCTATTCTTGCTCATTCTGAAAGCTGCCTGACTTTCCCAACTACCCTGCAGAGGAGGAACCACACCTGCCCGGATTCGCCGGAGGACCGACGCCTAACGAAAGGCCTAACGAAGGGCCGCAGCTTCGAAACCTCCGAGACGGAGGAGAGCAGTTCGGACGAGGAACATTCGCGGGAAAGGATTCCAGGCATCTGTTCGTTTTTTATTTTATTGTATTTAGCATTTATATGATTATTCGTTACCTTGTTTATTCAGTTACTGGTCTGTAATTTTAGCTCAGTTTTCTTCCATTAGTCTGATTATTCAGGATCGTGATTATTATTTTTTTTTTACTTTTTTTATTTGTTATAAATTTGCAATTTTACTTGCCTTTGTTTTGGTTACATTTCTCCATCTTTCAAATCTTTTTCACGGTTTAGTGATTACCTAACTTTTATTTCTCTCTCCCTCTCCTCTCCATCTCTCTCCTCGTCTCTCTCTCTCTCCGCTCTCTCTCTCTCTCTCTCTCTCTCTCTCTCTCTCTCTCTATATATATATATATATATATATATTATATATATATATATATATATATATATATATATATATGTATGTATATGTGTGTGTGTTTGTGTATATGTATACATATATATATATCATATATATATATATATATATATATATATATATATATATATATATATATATATATATATACAGCAGTATACACCAGATTATCAAATTGAATTAACAGCACGTATTCCTTTCCACCAAAAGGGTACCAGGTGTGCCCGGGCATGTGTCGTGATGAATGCCATCCTGACGAGGTGATGCGGGGAAGATGCAACCCCGACTTCGTCTGCCTCTGCTGCGTTAAGAACTTACTGGTTAGTACGGGTTTCATTTATTTGTTCATTCGCTTATTACTTAGTAATTTACTAAGCAACTTATTTATTAATTTACTTTTTAATTAATTCAGTAACTTATTTATTTACTTATTATTCATTTACTTGTTAATTAATTCAGTAGCTGACTTATTTATTCATTTACTTTGTAATTAATTCAGTAACTTACTTATTTACTCTTTTA